>NC_061089.1:4263998-4289109 GCF_015104395.2 Macrobrachium nipponense | reverse complement strand
GTCAGTGATAGGCAGTCTGCTCTCCAACATGATAGTGGTGCAAGACGAGAGAAGGGACCAAGCCGCGTTAGTGGCTTGGACCCACCTGTGAAAGCCAGGAATGGCTATTCTTCAGGTGCCAAGATCAATGTCGCTGTCCCTCGGGACAAGGCATCTAAAGGAGATAGGAGGTGGTTCTCTGTGTAGCCCTCTTTCGCGAGGTTCGATCACGAAGTTAGATGCCTAGCAAGATGTGGCGAGTTCTCGCCAGCTTTTACTGCATTTAACTTCGGTCAACTTTTGCTTGCGTTCACACAAATGAAACGGTTGTAGGATATGAATGCTTTGTTTAACAGAGCGAGAACATCGCAAGTTCAAGGAAGAACGGGCAAGAACAGTCAATCCTCCTTTCTTTTTTCCCTTTACTTCCTGGTTATTCCAGAATGAACAAGGAAATAAGAGGAATTCTATGAAGTCCACTCCTCAAAGTTCGAAACCTGAGAAACTATGTTTTTGGTTCAATCATAGGATCTTACCAAACATACGTCAGTCTGTTCAGGATGGATAGCACCAAAAGGTTTGAATGCCTCTCCAGTGCTACTGTTTTGGGAACAACCAGTTTGGCTTGAAATAGTCGTCTTTGGTATCCTGTTATCACCATAGAAGTCTTCCTTCGGAAAAACTTCACTTTCACTCTCTTCAATAGAGAATGAAGGAGGTCTGCTTCCAGTCCTTATTCTTGTCCCTTGAATGAAGAAGAAGTAGGCTGGAGTGCAATTTACAGGAACTTACAAATATACTAGTATATTTCTCTCGTGACATGCTTCTGTTATCAGTTGCATTGTCTGAGTAGTAGGTGCATATCTGTAAATTAATTCTTCTGGTATGTGACTGAGATAAATAGTACCTTCTCTTAATTAACCTGAAACTCAGTACAGCCTTTTGGGTTTCCCAAGAGTGTATTTTTTTGTGCTTGATGGTTCTAGCCGAACGCATTCCTTCATGGAATGCACTACCAGGCAACTCAGTATGACAAGTCGAGCGAGTGGTATAGGGCTCTGTCTCAGTACTGCATGCTCTTTGGTATTGTTTCTCCTCTGTCAAAGATTAACTACCCATTCGAAGCTCCCTGCCCAGCAATCACAAACTTAGGCCTCTGGTTGGATCAGAATTCTCACATAAGGCCTGTTCTCCTGCACCACATTTACCGTTGGGAGAATTTTCAGACAGGTATATATCTCATTAGACTTGTTATTGTCTTTTTGTTTACCCACGGTATAACAGAAGTGTGTAGCCTAGTCTTCTGTTCCATCGCACCTGCCCCATCAGCTGCTGCAGTGACGCAGAATAATTTTCTTCAGACAATTTGAGTTTTGTCTTGTAATATACATTTCCTAATTCATAAGGTGTTCAATTATTCTTTGTTCACCCTGAATTGTAAATGAATAACGGAAGACTTCGCCTGTTCCCCACCCAACTAGCTCTGCTTCCAAAGTAAATAGAAACTTCCTCTCTGATCCAACCCACAAAAAGTGGTTCTTCAGGCAGTACAATCCCTGTGTTTTCATTACTGAAAGACTCCACTTTCATTGCAAACTCCAACTTTCTGAGCAGCAATGAAATAGCCAATTAACTTTTTCAGTCCTCTGTAAAACAACAGGGATTAAAGCCGTCTTCACTGGTTGGTGTCATTGATGAGACTTTTTCTATGATCAGAATCTTGAGAGTTTACTTCTCTCGATTTAACTGTGAAGACGTAGGTCCACATTCACCTTAGTCATTCACTAGTAATAGAGTATTGTTTCTCCTTGGTTGAGATTCAACTACTGATAAGAAACCTCTGTCTTGCCATCACAGGGACCTCTGTCTCTTGAAGGCAGTTGACTATCGTCTAATGTACACATGCCTCGCGAGAATCATCATCTTGTCTCTCAACATCGTTGGTGAACAAGATAGATGATTTGTATGGTTGTTCTCAGCATAACCCTTCAAAAGGCGGGTATCATGTTGTGACTACGTCTTGGTTGCATGACAGCGCAATCAGTCAGCATCTGTTGAGTCCGAGTCCTTCATGATCTGTGCTGTGGACTTTGTATTGGTTGATCTAGACCAGTCATTACTTTGTCCTATTGGTGTGTCACTGTACCCATAAAGGATCAACCCCCTTCATTGATTGTCGATGCCCTTATCAACTGCAGACTGCCAATGCAGAAGTGTCCAATGACATGTCTTTCTCCGAGTCTTACAAGAACATGAGAGACTTCTCTGCAGTTGGATAGTCTGGTGGATGGGTACATTTCATCACTCCGAAGAATATGTTGAACCGGAAGATAGATGAGGTCTCATTGCGACCATATTTATAACTTTCTTCCTTCAGGTCTGCCCACAGGTCCTTGGAACCTCTTTTCCTTGGACCGGTGGTGGATGCTGGCAGGTTGTTTGTCACCCGGCTCTTTCAAGACGAAAAGTTGCATCTCGCCTATGGTGTGTGGTTCTAGAGGTAAGAAGGATGCGAGAGTGACTGGCCTCTCCACCTTCCCCTCCTCGTCCTTCTACTACTCTTCCTTCAGGTTGAGGATAGGACTTGAACGTACACTGGCTGGTCGGGCAATTGATGTGGTAAGCTTGCACATCCAGTTTCCTTTCTATTTTTCTTATCAGAATCATAGAAGCAATCCCGCTCCTTCCTCTAGCAAGGGTAGGAAGGAGACTGGCAATAATGCAAACCCTTCCCAGAAATTTGTATTAATGCCCCCAACTCTTAAATATTCTTCCCAGCCCTTTTTCGGATGAGTTATGATTCCTCACTCATTTCAGAAAGGCCCAGAAGTCTGACTCTTGATCACGCAGCTCCTATACTCCAATCAAGTTGTCAGAGGTAGGGCACTCCTCCTCACTCTTACGACCACGAGGAATAGCCTAGGTGTGCAGAACTCCAGTCAGTAATAGAGGTTCACTCACATTTCTCCCATCAGTTGGTGAGTCTTCCTCATGTAAAAGACCGAGGGTTTGTATATTGTGTAGGAACCAATCACAATTTTTGAAAGTAAATTGTATTTTTCCTAACTATACAAACCTGAGGTCCTTTACATTAATGCCCAACTCATGCCACCCCTCAATCTGAAACCTGGGCCGAAAGGCAAAGTGGAGAATTTACATCCGCGCAGGAAGGCCTACCCATCTACCAGACGGTAGTTACTGTCTAACCACCTCGTTCAAGAATTTAACGGCCGTAATTCCAGCCTGCTGAAAGTAATTCCTTATGTAAAGGACCTTAGGTTTGTATAGTTTGGAAAAATACAATTTACTTAAAAAAAATTTTGATATTACTAAGTTTGCGCTCATCCGCAAAGATACTTCATCGACATTAAAATCTATACAATCTACTAAACTTGGGAGACAATACACTAAAAATTTTTTTTAAAAACAAAGGGAACAACTCACCAGGGTCTTCTCCACCCCAAGCTATCAAGATTATCTAGAATTTTCTTAACATCCCTGGAACAAAATGCATATTTTGTAAGAAGAGGTTCAGGATGACAAGTATCAGGGAGAGGGACATCTTCAACTGATTCAAAAGTTTGATGAAGCAGTTCACGTTCCCCTGGGGCCAGTAACCACTCTACCATCATCTGGTAGTAGGGCAGAGTGGAAGATGTACGGTTAAGTTTTATTGCAGCACGATGAGACTCAACAAAAACGGTGCAATTTTTATTTGAATGATCTCGTCTATATGTGTTGAATTTTGTCTGTTTTTCATGGAGGGCTCATCTAAAATGTATCATCAAACCATGGATGGTCATTTGACCTAAATTTGATAGTCTTGGTCAGAGTAGTGCTTGTTTGTACAGTGATAGAATATAAAGGAAGACAAGAGGGCTTTGTCTTTTGTCTACAATGACTGCCTCAGTTTTCCATTTGTCTTCTCGCACACGTGGCAAAATCGGGTACATTAGCCATTCTCCCGATTACATGCCAGGTCTGTGCAAGACAAATGTTCACTCCAATCCCAGGCTTTTTGGTCCGGGAAACTGGGTGGGTTTGAGGACTCATGGTGGCCATCAAAAATCGTTTTTTTTCTGTCAAAATATGTTTTTTGATAGTGTAGCCTATGTTTATCCTCAAAGGAACTTACAAAAGAACTTGACAGGTGACAAAGTGGCTTAGCTGCTAATGAATATACCCCAAGAACCAGGATAAAATTTTGGTCCAAGGTAAAGTTACAGGTTATCAATAATGTTTTTCTATTCTGGATACCATTGGGGTCTGGCATAAAGAACAGGAAACAACACACAATCCCGTATATGTATGTACAATCCCTTGTATGTAATTCTACAGTGACTTCCCTGCTTATGTCAGATTTGGCTGTGGGATTATTATGCTTTCCCTTGGCAGTATCTCAGCATGAACATCAGTCTATTGGCAATGATGTTCCAGGGATACTGCTTCTAATGACCACCCCATAACTTGGAAACTTTGTCAAAAGAAGAAAGCCAATGATGTACCATCTTCCTGATTTCATGCAGCTTAGGAAAGGAGTGAAGGTCTGCCTTTTTAATGAGGGGCACTAAAATAATTCTTAGCCCTTATACAAAGAGTGGTTTGTTTGTGCTAGGTTGTAGGAAAAAAGGACCATCTTTGATGTTTGCCATGACGTCTAGGTAAACCTTGAGTACTTGAATTGGGCATAGTGTTTTATCAGAAATACTGCCCTTATTAGATTTTCTCTTGAAAGGTTACTTATTCTTGTCCAGGAATGATGGGCCAGTAGGCAACAGTAAAGGACAGCTAGGTGTATGAGTAATGAAATGTTGTCCCTGTCAGGAGAGCCCAGTTTGCTAACCTGAGGCTCCTGGTGCCAAAGCAGTCAAGAAGAGCATATGAGTTGTGGTTGTTTGGAACCACTGAATTGAGGGGATGGAAGGAGTATAAAAAACTTATTCAAGAGCTAGGTAAAGCGGAGCCTTGCAGGAGCTGGCCTTTGCAGTGCAAAAGAAGGGAATGAACAACTATATTGGAATCAATTCTAAAACCACAAGCATGGGTTCTGACAATGCTGTCTTGTATGCCATTATTGTTGTAATAGCAAGGCACTTGTCTTCAAAAAATTATGTAAGAGAATGTTGAACAGAGATTCCAACTGGGCTGTCAGCATGTAGGTAATCTAACCATATTTTCTGTTCAGACTGGTATTGTCAGATAGATGAGGTCTGTAGTTTTTACAGAGGCACCTAGCAATGTAAGGTGAATAATCTTCACAGTAGACTAGATTAAAAAAATTCACACATAAAGGTCACGGCTTAGAAAGGAGAGTGTAAACGACTTTTCCTTCTAATGTAAGGGATAGAACAGCGAATGGTAATGGAATCTATTTCCTCACTCATTGTTGCCAATTTCGGGCCTCTAAGTAAGTAGTTCTGTTGAGAGCTAGTAGTTAGTTCTAAACCATCAAAATCTGGGACAATGGAGGAAAGAGGTATATCGTCTTCCATGGTTCTAATCTTGCTGGAATACATCTCTTGCTTTTGCCTGGTAGCCCATGTTTAGCATGGCTCCTGTATGTTGCAGGCAGGTCAACTTCCGGATATGGGAACACATTGATAATTAATTTAAGGGAGTGTTTGTCCAACATCCATTCAGTCAAGATTGCCATAATCCTCGACAGCCTGCTGTTACACTGAAAGAATCCATGAGGTGAATTGCTGACAGGTACCACTTCCTAACTTGAGCCATCTGTTAGATAGATGGCATTAATGAAGTCTTATTGTTTAGGACCAACGAAGTGTGGGTCTCTTTTGGAGGTTTCAATTTTCTGAGAGATAGAAAGACAGACATCATCTCCAGGATGTTGATATAACTCTTCCTCAGAACAGGTGACAATCTTCCCCTTTTCTGACAATCCTTCCATTGGTCTTCCCGACTTGTCAAAGGACTACCTTTGTATATTGCTACTTGCATGGATGGCGAAATCCCAAAGACCTATTTTGGAAAATACCCCTTCCCAACTCTGACTCCTTGGATGAAGCTGATCACAAAGTCTTTCCAGACATGTGAGAGCCAGACTGTTTATATCCTTCTGCCACAGTTTGAGGATTGGATCTACCACAGACACATACTGCACCAGGACCAGATTTTGTTCTAACTGTCATCTAGAAAAGCTGGGCTGTGCAAGGAGACTTTTCAGGCTCTTCTAACTTGAGTGTTGTTTGGAAGACAGCCAGCTGCAAAGAGTGTCTCCACAAATCACAGCCACAGGAAATGTTTGCTGGGTGTAAGGTGGGACTTGTATCAACTTATGAAACTTTTGACTGGAGTCTGTTGACTACCACCTTCAGGTTTCGTAAGCACTCTTCTCTGCTGGCTCTTTAGGTTAATTAATTGTCTAAGTAGGCTACCAGTTGAATGCCTTCTTTTCTGAGCTTTCAGAAAGATTATTGGGGCAATGTTTGACCTGAAATGCATGACTAATCTGTATGTTCCTTCTCTTATCGGTATTGTCCCAATGAATTTAGCAACACCCAATCCCGGAAATAACACATGAAGCATATGTTACCTGCTTACCTTAACATGCAGCATGCATTCCGGTTGTCATTATTTCAAGATTTAGGTGTTGCTTGAAGAATCCTTTATTGTAGATTTGCTTAACCTTAATTGACTTGTACCACAGTCTCTTGCATAAGATCAGCGGGCAGCTCCCAATACATTTTTCTCTTCGAAGACAACTCTTAATGGAGCAAACCTTCTAGAATGCATGCCAGTCTCCATGTCCAGCAAGCTTCATCTTTTAACTCCCACCTCTAGCAAGCGCTAACTTACTTCACGTGTCAATATTGGAGGGAAAAATGTATGGAGCAAAATTTGAACACAAAAAAACATCAACTTACATTACTAAGGAGAAAAGGGGCAAGAATACAGAATACACTTTACAAAACTGATTTACAGTTTCTATAGCCTACCCAAAACCCTAAGAAGGGGCAAAAGGGAATGACCATAGAGACGTGCCAGTATGCATCTTCCAGATTTATAGGGATGGTTCAAGTCTCTTGCAGAATAAATGAATGTACTTTGGCAACAGTAGTCATCTGAAACCGAAGACGAACATGTTTGTTCAAACTTGACAGGTCAAGGATCACCATTCATTTGGAGGAATCCTTCATGGGGACGCTGAAGAAACGTGCTTTGTGGCGAATAAACATGACTTTCTCTATGGCTCCCTTTATCTCGGTTGGCCGCATCCCATATCTCACCACTTTCAATGGAGTAAAAAATTCTCACTCTTTCAAGGCTGGTGCCACACTGATCAGTGATCAAGCTCAGAAATATACAATTGTAGGAACATCATTTGGTAACATTATAAGCTAAATTACGGGCAAATGGCAATTGTATTTATAAAGGAAAGACAGTCTAGCAGAGGATGTCTACTTCTCTCCTCCCACTATACTTCAGGTGTTCATTGATAAACGATTAATTTATCTTTGTTTTGATCCCATTTATCTCCCATAATGAGCATTCCAAAGTGAAAGAAAAATCTTTAGCCTGCAAGGATATTATCACTAATTGGTGTTGAGACTGAGATGACTCTAACATAGTGAATAAGGTTTATCTGATTCTGAAGAACACCATAATTTAGATTTGATCATCGCATTGCCAAGTTACTGGAAGGTAATCGTTAAGGAGAGAAGTCCCATTACTTTTCGTTCATCCAAAGCTGAGAAATTAATTGTTCAGGATAAGGGAAACCTCATGGATTTATTTTTTATTTTTTTGATGGCGAAGTTATGGATTACATTGTAACAGTAGCAAACACATTGGTCAATCAGTTTCTAGATGAATATATAGAAAGTTAGCCTACAATATCACGTGCATTAAAATGGCATGAAACAAATGTAAAACCAATTCATTGCTCTACTGGGTCTGTTTCAGGGAATGGCATAAGAAAATAATTTTTTTCCTTTTGTATTTCATGCATATAATCTACGATATAAAAATGGAAAATATATTCTTTCATCTCTTCTTATTCCCATTATTTATTATCTTAATGTGTTTATACTAAAAACAATATCAATGTGATAATAAAGAACATAAACAAGGCGTGATCCGACCTCCAGCTTACTCAGGGAGGGTGCAAGATTTTCTACTGACGCATAAGTTGCAAACATTTTATTCCTAACTTAACGTGATGTTGGTTGATTGTGTATTGATTGTGTATTATATCTGGCGTCACAACATCTGGGTAATTGACACCAAAATAAATTAAATAGAAAAAATAAAATTTTTGATAAATTTCAAGTAAAAATATCTATAAATATATTATATAAAAATTTTGTTCATATATATATAAGTTCTTACATAGACAATCTATGTATAATTTAAATTTGGTTGAGGAGGCCCGCCTCCCTCATATAGATATATAACTGCTCTATATTACAATTCTTGGAGATAGGATAAAATTACCTACTCTGTCACGACCCCAAGACAGGACACCTACGTCTCAAATTCCCGAATCTGGGACATTCAATCAGCAAATATTTCACAGTCAAGGGCACAGTACAGCTCTCGCAAAACGGAGGATTTTCACGAGACATCAAGAACCCATGGGTGAGTCTTGTATGTCCAATCCTCAATCTGCACAACATTGTTTCTTGTCTCCTTGGCATATACGGATATGCCAAGGAGACACTGATGACGTGATACTGCGCATTTTTTGATTAGTCAAAATATCCTCCCACTGGGACTGCCAACATTTTTTTAATTCTCTAACCTACTAGAGGATACTAATCCCGATATGGTAGTAGGCATCTTGTGGGTTCTGGGGAGCTGACTGCAGACTTTGCAAGTTGGTCAGCTTTCTCATTCCCAGCCACCCCAACATGGGAAGGCACCCAACAGAACTTTATTTCTTTCCCTCTTCTTTTTAGTAGAAACAGCCATTCCAATATATCTAAAATCACAGGGTTTGAAGGGTTAAAAGATTCCAGCGACTGAAGAACACTTCTTGAGTCACAGTATATAATAAAATTATTTTCATTCCAAATTAAAACTTCCTTTAAAGCCTTTAAAATTGCATATAATTCTGCTGTAAAAATCGATGCAACAGATGATAAACTACCACTTCTCTCTACACCAAAGCCGACACCAGCATCTGACTTTAACCCATCCGTGAAAACTGCACTGGAGTCATCATGTTGCAAAGAGTGCTCTAAAAATATTGACCGCATGGCCTCACTGGACAATTCTGTCTTGGTAAAATTAAAATATCTACAAAATTTTATCTCTGGAAAGTTCCAGGGGGGACTAACTGAATATTTTGCTGGTTAATGTGAGGTGGTTTCGTAATCAATGCTCATTAGTACTACTCATACTAACAACAAGGATCAAATAAAAAGGACACAAATTAAACACATTCACATATAAGTGGAAACACAAAGTAATTGAACAGAAATATGGACCCTAAATTCAGTACATCAAATAAACTAAAATGTGCTAAAATCTGTGGATAGATAGCCCATTGTTTCACCAACGAAAATGAAAAAAAAATACGATAAATTTCATTAAAGATAATTTGTCTGTCCTGCATCTTTAACTCTACACGAAACACCTTTCCCAGACCTTTTAGCCTTTCCTAATCCCCCATAACAACAGCAACAGAGTAATTTGTAGGCTTACTCCCTGACTAAGAGAAAAGCATAAAAATTGGCACATGAAATGACAGCTCTGCAAGGGTTAAAATGTGACGATGCAGTAGTGGCGACGTCTCCCGTAAGTGATGCTTTACAGGTTAAAAGGGCTTTTTACACATATTCTTCCAAAGGGGTGTCTGGTTTTTGGAATAATCCTTTAAGGGCCATTTCCACCCCAGCACATTGAAGATAATACTGTGCTCCTAAGGAGAGGACTTCCACTGCATGTGATGCCTCAACCATGCAAGTCCTATTAGGTTCTACCTCCTCCCTTGTCTTAAATAGGTAGTGCTGCAGGAGTTGATTTTCCTTTTCCTCAGTAGTTGCATCTTTGTCTGCTTTGAAAGTGGGTGCTGATGCTGCTGTTGTCCCTTCTGATGTTGGAGGGATCAGGAGTGACTGGAGGCTTGTATAGTACCTCAGAGTCATACCAAGCTTTCTTAGGTTTTGGGAGAGGAAAGTCTTGGGAGTACTGTACCCAGGTTCCCCTTTTCCAAGAAGAGTGAGTCTGTTACAAACTCTTCAAAAATGTCTCAACAGAAGGGGAAAGAATGTAGTAGGGAGGTTACATTAGGGAGTGACATGTTGACATCTGCCAATGCTTCCCCCTGAATCTTAAAGTGCACTTCAGAAAGTACTCTCCATAGGGTTTTATGTGTTTTGGCTACTTCAGGAAACTTTGTTCTGGAGGACTGTGGAAGCTCTCTATTAACTACTTGAAGCATAGTAGTAGAAGTTATGATATTGTGGAAGTGAAACCTAGCGTGAAATTCAGCCATTGGTGCCATGCCTGGGAATTTACTTACAGGCAGCCTAAATTGAGTAGCCACTCCCAATGGGAGCTTTTTCCCTCAAAAGGAAAGACAAGTCCTGCCCATTCCTTTGTAGAATCATCAGATACTGTGACGGTGGAGACAAATGGCTTTATTTCTGTCATTAACTCTCTTCCCAGTCACCACAAAATATTTCAAAAGTGAAAAGAAAGCTGGGTCCACCCAGAAAGGATATTGGTTCTCTAAAATTATTGTTGTGCTATATTTTCCATTAAACTAGGAAAAGGTTGCTTCTATGGGTTTCATTGCTATGTCAATGGGCAGGATAATCTTTTCCTTCAGTAATTTCTGAATTCCCATTGAAGGAGCGGCCAAGCACCATTCAGTACGTATTGGTAAGTCCCAAAGTTCTATGTGCTTAACCTCAATCAATGAAGTATTCTTCGTCAGTGAAAGGAAGCACATTGAGGCGTCATACCAAGGGTTATGAATATCATTCTCAGGGGTGGATATTGGTGCCTGTACTAAATTTTGATTTGAAGTTTTATAGTCCAACCTGGTGTATTATTGTTACCAGCTGGAACTCTGGGAGTGTGTCGTCTGTCTCTTAATACCTGTTCTGATTTCAGTGGGGATCTAGACAACCAATTCAACTTATTTTTGGGCTTGGGCTTTTTATTACCCTGTTCCTTTATTCTTTTGTTTAAAGGCTGAGAAGTTTTACACATCACATTCAATTCAGTATCCAGGACTGACCTAAATTCTTCTTGGAAATTATGGATAGCTTCTCTGATATCTGACATTCAGTTGCAAAAACATCCTTGAAACTGCTCATGATTTCCTCCCAAAATTCTGAAAGTACAGAAAGTAGAATTTCCTTATCAAGGATACTTGTATGAACTGATTGAGGCAAGGCAGTCATATCACCACTGCCCAGGAGGATAGAAGTCCCTGATAAATCATTGTAGCAACTAGACTTCAGACAGGGTTAGGTGGCTATCAGGATCACCTTCAATATCTAATTGCTACATGGGAAAGGTAAGATTCCCATTTTGAGGTATCTCTCTCGTGTAAAGCAGAAGACTGTGTCCCTGGATCTTCTGGATTCAGAAAGGAATTTCAGTGGCTATTTCCACTTCATGTCCGGTATTAGTGACATCTCTCCCAAAGAATGACTTCGTCTTCATCAGAGCAAACAAAGAAGGAGTTCCTGGGACCCAGTATTATGGAGTATTGGCCCATACATGAATTCTTCCCAGAGAGGGATGGAAATATACTCTTTACTCCTACTGTAACATATGACTCAGAGATAGCTTAAATCGAGTTCGTTCATCATTTAACTTGCTGCCCAGAGCATGTGTATTCTTTGTCCCTGCAGGGGCTGTGCTCATGGTAGGTGGTTATGAGTCATTCCCACGGATAACAACCAGACTGAGCAGCTTGTTGAGCCTCAGTGATAATAAAAGCAACAAATGTTTATTGCAAACTACCTAGTGTTAGCTGCCTCTAATTACTATATAGGAAGTAAAAACTTCAAATTGAAGCAGCTAACTTGGCCAGAAGTATGTATTAATATATTAAGTCAAAATTATTAAAACAACGTTGTCTTACAGTATTTTCTCACAAATGTGTGTGCGTTTGTATTGAGATTATAACTGATTTATGGTCATTGAAACTGGCATCGCATCATCTCAATTATTGATACCTTGACCATTGAGCGGGTAACTAAAATATAAACAAGTAAGAAATGTGTTGAAGTTTCTTCGGCGTAGTCAAGTCCTCTATAGAATGCATAATCGCAATTGTGACCCATGAAACTCCCAGCCACAGTACATTGGTGGTCTGTCTTGTTGGCACCTATAACGGTACAGACACGCGGTCATGGCTTATTTTAACCTTAAATAAAATAACTGCTGAAGCTAGAAGGCTGCAATTTGGTATGTCTGATGATTAGAGAGTGGATGATCAACATACCAATTTGCAGCCCTCTAGCCTCAGTAGTTTTTAAGATCTGAAGGCCTACAGAAAACTTTTATAGAAAACTAAAAATGTCGCAATATAAGTTAGAAAAAACAAACAAACCACCTACTTGATTTCCTCAATTTGCTTCACTTCCTTAGAGCATACAAAACACTTGGTCCTTATTCTCTTTCGCAGCATTTTTCGTTTGTTGCTATTAATGGTTCATGATTGTTCCATAGAAGTTATTTTAACCTCGGTTGCTTGTCTTGACTGAAATGATAGTGAAGCTTCTTTTCTCTGATGCCTAGTGTTATCCTGTGAACGAAATGTCTCGTACTCATTATTTTCAGTGTTTGCTTGAACGCTTTATTTGAGCACTTGCTTGCTACACACACACAGACACACAAACACACATGTATGTATATCAGGGTGTCCATAAAGTCTTTCCCGGATTTCAGACCTTTATTACACACAAACCATGTTAAGTAGAGTTAGTATAAGGTTTTCTTCAATTTCAACAATAATGACTAAAATTTTTTTGACATTACTAATGAATTTCAACTTGTGCCCCCTTCGTTGCCCAGAGTGCGTCTAAGCAAAATTCTATCTCATGCTAGAGCTGCTGTTATCCTTGCTTTTAAGGTCTCAACATTACATGCTGGTGTACTGTACACTTTCTCCTTGATATAACCCTTTAAGAAAAAATCAAGATGGGTAATGTCTGGTGAACGTGGTGACCATTCTTTTGGGCTATCTCTCCCAATCCAGCGGTTGGGGAAGGTTGCATCCAGAAAGTTACGAACAACTGCTTCTCTCACAGTCTTCAACACTTCCAGTCTCTATGAATTTTTTATACCAGTCTTTAATGCTTTTAATTTCTGGTAGATTTCGTCGATACTCATTTCTGAACTTGCGTTGAACTGCAACAAGTGATTTGTTTTGCGGTACCATAATACACACTGGGCTTTCTCCTGCAATGACACCATTTCTGCTATTGTTGACTCAACTGGCAGATAGAGTGATCACAGTGGCATCTGTAGGCAAACAAAAGAAACTTAAGTAATTGCTCAGCAGAATGTGAAAGTTGTATGGTTATATCCACAATAATTTTAAAGTTATTAATTTTATTATTCAGGGAATGACTTTATGGACCCTTATATATATATATATATATATATATATATATATTATATATATATATTATATATATATATATATATATATATATATATATATTAGGGATGCACCGATACCAAATTTTTGGCCGATACTGATACCAACTTTTAAAGCTGATACTGATACCGATACCTGTTACCTCCATATTACTGTTATTTAGGAGAATATATATCGTTACTAAAATCATTCTTGTTCTATGGTTATTGTGTATTAAAGGTACAAAAGTTGAAAGTTCATATAATAGGGTTATATAAACAATTTCAAAAGCATAAGTTATACTGAAAAAGAACATCAAGTAAAACTATTAAGTATTTAATCCCTTTATTACCTGGATACAGTTTGGCTTATATCATGGCTACCATTTGAAGACTTAACAATTTAGGTACGTAGTGCTTACTCGAATTCATGGGGTGACGAGCAATCTGAAATCACTAACATATTCTTTTATTCTAAGTTTTAATTTATATATTGGCTGGAAACAGTTAACAGACTCATTTATTTAGATTATGAAAGGTCCTGGTAATGGAGGGGTTAATCGTTTGCCTCGTTACAATACATAAATTGGTTCTATTAAGTAATCCCAAGAAAAATGAGATACCGGTACATAAATAAAAATAACATTAACAAAGGACCAGAGTTTGTTTCTCAAGTAATCAACAAAACATTCAACTCAAAAAAGCACAAATCCCTTCACAAGTTCCAACTCATACATTGGACATTCTGAACTAAGTTAGAATTATAATTTTTTAAAGATAATATTCAATAGAATTATCCTAGAAATGAAAAGTGATACAGAAATTAATATATTCCGATATCTATTTATCTATCTATCTATCTATCTATCTATATATATATATATATATGTGTGTGTGTATATATATAGATATAGATATATATTATTTCTATATCTATATACATATGTTATTCATATATATTGATATATATATATATATATATATATAATATATATCTATATATATATTTTTATATAGTATATATATATATATATATATATATTATATTCATACATACATACATACATACATAGCTATATATAGGTATATATATATATCTATATATCATATATATATATACTATACATAAACAATACTTACATACGAAATACATATACATCATATATTCTATATAGATATATATATATATATATATATATATATATATATATATTGTGACGAAGTGGCCAAGAGTATCTGGGTCTGGACACCATTAATACTTGGTGCACGAAGTAGCCAAAGATCTGTGTCTGGACACCATTAATATTTGTTAAACCAAATTGCCAAGTATCTGGTTACTTCATTTACCATTTGTACTTGTTAGCACAAGAGACCCAGACCCTTTTATTTCTGGGTCTGGGACACCCCTTGTACTTAGGGCACAGTTTGTTCAAGTACCTGGTTATTACTTACCTCACTACAGCCAGACACCTGACCCTTCATCACAAATACTGAACGACTGAATACTCTAAAGGTAATAGTGATTTATTATAGAACTGAACAGTCAAGAAAACAATCAGTCTAAGTTCATTAAAATAGATGTGAGGTAATCTTAATTAAAGGGCATAACTCCTGCAATTTCAAATCTAAGTATTTCCCTGATTCTGATTTATTTGTTGGAAACGGCACAATTATCACTCTATATTTCTACCTAAACAAAAATAAAATATAATACTCATGGTTAAATGAAATGCTCATATGAATTTTAAATACAAAAATTTGTTTCTAAATTCAAAATTTATAAGTGAAATTCACAATCTCAGGGAAATTGTTATTACTTGAAAATAAAAGTTTAATTAATTGTTGAATTGATTATTAAGCAAAATTAAATTAAAATTTATCAAGAAAATTAATTAAATTAAATCATAAAGCAATAATTAAATTTGAAATGAAATTTAATTAAATACAAATTAATTTGCAAGTGTTAGATTCAAACAATTACACAATAGAATATTATTCAAACTAATTAAACAAAATAAAGACAATGCAAAAAAAAAAAACATAATGCATAATATGAAAACAATTAAAGCATTGACAGTACAAACATTAAGCATATTAAAGTGGACATGTCAAAAGAACAAAGCAAAAGAAAAATGTATTGAAAATGATAATTTTATCCAATGGTAAAATAAAACCTCGAAGTGCACTTCAAAACATTTGTAAAATACCTGTATATGCAGCTGCAGCTGAAAGGCCTGTTACACACTTTTACACTTTCGTGGGCGCCTTCACAAAACTAATAGAAATAATACTATGTTCAGATTTCACAAACAACACATATTTTACTAAGAATTATAAGAGTGACCAATACAAATGTGAGTTTACAAATGTGAGTTACATTACGTTAATGAAACAGCCTCGTGAAAGAGCGAGCGCGAGACTATCCCCCACGCCAGCGGTTAGGTCTCGGAATCGAATAAGCGTATGGCATATGGGCGATTAGCATCTAGTTCAAGACAAAAACATATTACGTCATCTCTCTATGTTAAACATGAATAACATCATTGTAGGGAAGGTTCTCGAAGCTCAATGCGGCCTGGGAGATCCCTGCACGTGTTAGCGCCAATACAGAAATCAGCTGGGTCAGGCCTTCTCGAGATGGGTAGGAATGAACAAGGTCCTCTTGTTCAGTTACAGGCCAGATTGGAAGTACAAAAAAAATTAGTTTTTAAAGGGTCTTCTACAAAAAGTGAAAAAACAACCCTCCCTTTACAGAGGCTTAAATATAAGCGCTTACTCTTTCTCTCTGTCTTACGTATGTTTCAAAATGGAAAGTTACTCTACTTAAAACATGTTATCTTTAAATTTGGGAATCTGAACCAAAAACATACATTTCACAACATTATACACAGTTTCTGAGGTGAATTAATCATAATAGCAAAATTATAATTGCATTACAAAACTTACATTAAAAGAATATTTATTATAATTATATATATATATATATATATATATATATATATATATATATATATATATATATATATATATATATATATATATATATATATATATGTATGTATATTATATATATATATATATATCTATCTACCTAAATATATATATCTATATATATATCTATATAATATATATATATATATATATATATATATATATATATATATATATATATATATATATATATATATATATATATAGATAGATAGATATACATATAATTATATATATATATATATATATATATATATATATATATAAATATATATATAAAATATATATATATATATATATATATATATATATATATATATATATATATATATATATATATATATGTGTGTGTGTGTGTGTGTGTGTGTGTGTGTGTGTGTATGCATATACTATAGATATATATATAATATATATATATATATATATAATATATATATATATATAATGTGTGTATGTATAAATCACTGGTTGTATAGCAATTTGTGTCACTCATATCATCTGTTTACCTACTTCATGCACATAACTAAAGCAAGGGTTAACAGTTTTTTTCATTCGTGAAAAAAAGACCTATCAGTATGGCTCATTACGTGGAAATGCTTACTCTTGACTAGGGTAAAGAACTTTAGATCCAGACGAGTCACAGCATTTTTAATGAGGGCACCTGGAATTTAGTCATAATGTTCTTGCCAGTGACTTATGCTTAGGCTGCAATGACTTGCATTATTAACACAGCGACTTACAGTGTTTAACAAACGAGATTGAGACGTACAATAACCAAGTAGCATCAACTGTTGAATTTAACATGAATTTTAGATATAATTATAACACAGCCCATTATAGTCAAGCCAGGAGAATCTGGCAGACCTTTTACTTCAAATGAAATAACTCCTCTGAAGAGTGGTTTAATCTATCGCCACGTACAGCTGGAATATTTAGGAGAACGTTGAGCCTGATAACTGACAAGATGGGAGGACTTTGTTCCCTGGGATGTCAGAGAGGAGATGGATTGGTAATCAGGAGACGAGATCGGGCTCGAAGTCGGGCTGACATATGCTGGCCTGGAGGTCAGGTCATGACCAACTAAGTCAGAGATCGTTTCTGTTGACCTCTAATTCAGAGCTGTCTATGATTATGGCCGTCTCACAGTTCTTCAATCTAGGCCACAGTAGCTTCTAGCGTGAGGCAACGGCGTTCTCGCATTTGTTGTCAGGATTGTCCCAGTGAATTTAGCAACACCCAATCCCTGAAATAACACGTGAAGCATACGCTCCCTGCTTACCTTAATACACAGCATGCACTCCTGCTGTCTTTATTTCAAGATTTTGGGGATGCTTAAAGAATCCTCATTGTAGATTCGCTTAACATTATTGGGCTCGTAAGACAGTCTCTTGCATAGGATCAGAGAAGGCAAACCCTCCAGAACGCATGCCGGTCTCATATCTCCATGTCCAGCAGGCAGCAAGCTTCATCCTTATACTCCCATCTCTGGCAAGCGGTAACTGTCTTCACGTGTCAATATTGGAGGGTAAAATGTATGGAAGGAAATTTTAACACACACACACACACACACACAAAAACCATCAACTTACATTACTAAGGAGAAAAGGGACAAGAAAACAGAATACACTTTACAAAACTTATTTACAGTTTCTATATTGTCACCCAGTTGCTTAATTTTCTCCTCTCTGCCTACTCGCACACGTCTCTGGACAAGGAACTACAATGACGGTGTAGAAGGAACAGGAAAAGTGAGAGCATGTTTCATATAGGGAGCAAAGAGTTCCCACTCTATCAGGATTAACTCGGAAGGTACGATGAATAAGAGAGCTTTGGCTTAAGTTGGAAAGGGATTATCACGGCCAGGCACAGCTGCGCCTGTTTTGCAACCTCCACTTGGAGCTGAATCTATCTATGCACGTTCACTTTCGTGTCTAACTTTAGTTGCAACGCGTTCATCATTATATGAAACGAAAATCGGTGTCAATAATCTAGATGCTGTGACGCCAGTTTTAATAGACGCACAATCTGAAACGAAAATGAAATATGATAAAAGAATATGCAAAATCTGATACAACGTAAAGAGAATTACGCACACACACACACACACACACACACACACACATATATATATATATATATATAAATATAAATATATATATATATATATATATATATATATATATAAGTGTTGTGTGTGTGTGTGTGTGTGTGTGTGTATGTATGTATGTATGTATGTATGTATGTATATCTGAAACATACACATACATACATACTACATACATACTAAATATATATTACACAACACATACATACATATACGTATATATATATAATATATATATATAAAAATATATATATTATATATATATATATATCTATAATAGTATATATATATATATATATATATATATATATATATATATATATATATATATATATTATGTTGTGTAATATATATATTTGTATGTTATGTATGTATGTATGTATGTGTATGTTTCAGTATATATATGTATACATACATACACACACCACACCACACACACACACACACACACACACATATATATATATATATATATATATATATATATATATATATATATATTATATATATATAACCACACACACATATGACTTTGTTAACATGGCAGAGGTGGGTAGATAGCGATTTTAATTACAAATACCTGAGTTCGACAGTGATTTGTTAGGTTGGAATCGGTATCAACTCATACCTCACTTGTTGGCCGAATCGGTAACGCACTGAAGCCCTGATTTCTCCTCCGCGTGCTGGTTCGAATCCCGAGAGGACGAAATTATTATCACTAAAAAATTTCCCTTCGGAAAATATGTTAATTCCGATATGGAGCGAATTGGATATTAAAGGACATTTGTAGCTTAATAACTATTACTTTTTAGGGCAACTGTGGGGTTTTCTCAAAGTAACACCTTTAGAACCTTGTACTTCAACTTCTTTATTTTCTCGGTCTCTTTATCTCGTGGTTCAACCGCTCCAACTCCCTCTTTTCAGTCTTAAGAATTGAGTGGCCGAAAGTCCTTCAATACTTTGCTTGGTAGCAGGGACGTCATTTAATTTTTCCTTGTTGGGGGTTGGGGGCCGGGGGTGGGGGGGATTGGCAAAGGTTTATTTGAGGGGTCCCCTCCTGAAAAGGGGTGGGTGGGTGGCGAGTGAAGTATCAACAAAATACGAGCAATTTGAATTCACTTGTAAAGGAAATTTGAAGACGTTTTATTCCTTAAAAAATACTGTATATCAAATTTTGAGATGATTGAAGATGAAAAGGTAGTGGAAATTTCTAAACAAATCAAGTTATAAACTATAGTATTTGTCCTAGAATATCTGCAATTGAACATGTTGCATTAAACATTAAACCTACACAAGAGTCATTCAGAAAAAGAAGAAAAGTTGATGTGAACAGGAAGATCTTAAGCTTGGGAAAATGTGTACAGATTAAATGGTACATAATTTTAACAAGGTTCATCCAAAGAAATTTCAAAGTAAACATATATATGCTTCATGTATTTCAAATATTATCTACTGCATTAATCATTGATCATTAATCAGTATGTCATAGTTAAGATTTCTAACAAGCTCCTTCTCTGAGGCAATGAGAAGCAAGTCATTCAAGCGCTCTTTTTTCATGGTAGTTCGTAGATAAGTTTCCACCAAACTAAGCACTGAAAACATTCGTTCATTGTTGGCAGTAGTTACTGGAAGGGTGATGAGAATTTTAACGATTTGCAGAATTTCTGAATAGACACATTCTAATGGTTTGAGTTCATCATACAATTCAAACAAAATCTTATACTTTTCATTCTTAGTTAGGAAGTGACACTTTGCTACAGAAATTTGGACATTTAGAAAGATTTCATCTCTATGTACATCCTTATAAAACTGTACCATGGTAGAGAGTTTCTTGTCATTTAAAAAGTCATTAGAATTACAGTCAAGAGCATTCATCGCTGCTATCAGTGGCATATGAGTGAATCTATTATTCATCTCAGAAAGAAATATGTCTAATATGTCAAAATAGATTCTTTTGAATGATATCTCAGGAGCAAGACTTGTATTGTCCTCACTCATTCCTGCATTTGAATCAGTTAAAAAGTCTTTTAACTTGGATGAGATCTTTTGGATCCTCTTGAGTCTGCCTTCTTGATCGGAGTCTTTCAAATTTTTAACAATCTCATGTGCAGCAAAAAAAAAAAATCTTATCAAAGATATTAAAGAAACCTTTATCTGTCATGATCAACAGTGATCAGGACTGAATTATTGTCAATCGATATTGTCGAGTGAACAGTTTTTGCATGGTTTTGTAATTTCATAACCATAAATAAAAACTAAATATGTAAAATACATTAGAACAAATGCCCATTTATGCATACATATAATTATATATGTAATATATATATATATAGATATAGATATGATATAATATATATATATATATATATATATATATATATATATATATATATCATATATATATATATATATAATATATATATATATATATATATATATTACATATCTAATATTATATATCAAATATGTAAATTCGCTCTACCTCGGAATTTATATATTTTCAAATATGTTAACCGAAGGGGAATTTTTTAGTTGATAATAATATCGTCCTCTCCTGGGTTCAAACCAGCACCCAGTGGGCTGAAGAGAAATCAGGACTCCAGTGACATTATCGGCTCGGCCAACTTTGTTAACATGGCAGAGGGGGTTAGATATCGATTCTAATTACAAATACCTGAGTTCGACAGTGATTTGTAAGATTGGAATTGGTATCAACTTATACCTCACTTGTTGGCAGAGCCGATAATGTCACTGGAGTCCTGATTTCTCTTCAGCCCACTGGGCACTGGTTCGAACCCACGAGAGGACGGAATTATTATCAACCAAAAAATTCCCCTTCGGTTAACATATATGAAAATATATCAATTCCGAGGTAGAGAGAATTGGATATTAAAGGACATTTGTAGCACGGTGTATGTATATGAATCAATAGTTGGGTATACTTACAAATTAAGAACAGGGCTTCTTTAAACCTCAACGAAAAAGAAACTTTCTAAGGCTTGTAATATAGGTTATAGGAAAATTATCTTAGCGAAAAAAATGCTTTATCAATCACATAGGAAATACAAGAAATACTACATTACAATTCTTTCACTTGGCTGTTGTCTTTTTTCACATATCAATAATACTGTACACTTATTGCTGGTTTCCAACGGGTTTACAACAAATGATATATATATATATATATATATATATATAATATACATACGTATATATATATTTTATATATGTATATATATATATATATATATACATATATAGATATATATATATATGTATGTATATATATGAATATATATACTCTATGTAGTATGATATAAATATTGGATATATAGGTATTATTGTATATACTACATACAGTATACATATATTCAGATTATAATCTATATTATATATTATATAACTATAATATATAATATACTATATGATAATATATATTTAATAAACATGACGCCTCATTTAAAACTGAGGACGGTATCTAGCAGAGGTATGTATTCAGGAAAAGTTACAAGCTTTCCAGGGCCAACAGTCCTCATTGTCTATAGTTGATTCACAGCACCCGTGCATCTGGTGTCCAGCCCTATCCCTTACGATGCTCTTGATTGGCTGTTGATCAGCCAGTCACAAGGCTGGAAAGTTGCAAACTGATCAGAGTCTCACAAAATGTCATATAGTGAGCATCTCCACTCCGACTTCTCCTGACAGACATGTCTTTCAAAAATTATAACTCATTACACCTCAGTTTTACCCGAAGAAAAGTTGTGTTTCCCAATTTCATCATTAAACATCGTCAAGGCAATGATTCAAGGATTTTAATGATATATAATTATGTGCCTCAGTAAAAATAATGCTAAAATATGTACAGTGAAATAAACACGAAATTTTAAGATAAAATATATTCTTTCATTCCTTACATGAGATCGCAGTGCATTCATCATTTATTGTTTGTGTTTCATACAGTATTGTAGCTTAATTACCATGGATGACAATGCTACCAAAACATTATAAGTAGGGCTAGGCTATCAATATGGGAATAACAAGCGAAAGACTAAGAATATTAATCTCTCTCTCTCTCTCATCTTCGTTCTGGTCACGTGATCAGTCGATGACGTCATCATCACGATCACGATCCCTTGATAGAAGTAGTCTTATGGGGAAGAAAGAAAAATAAGACGTCATTATCGTCACTGTCATTATCAGTATCACCCTCTCTTATATACAATAGTGGAAATCTCTACATGAAAAAAATTGTTACTTAGAGAGATACTGATAACTTACGGAGGAAATTTATTCATTCCATTGGTTATTCTTCCACTACAATCTTTTCTCCTTTTCTCCTATATCCCTCTCTTTATTCTTTTTTTTTATTATATGTTGCAACTTTTTCGTATAGATTCACTATAGGATACGATAAAATGTGATAATAATAATGATAGTGGTGATAATGACGTCTTATTTTTCTTTTTCTCCCTTAAGACTACTTCTATCGAGGGATCGTGATCACAATGATGACGTCATCGACTAGTCACGTTACCAGGACATGACTACACTAGATGAGAGAATGTGAGATTAATGTTCTTAATGTTTTGCTTGTTATTTTCATATTGATAGCCCTACCTATAATTTTTTGGTAGCATTTCACCCATGGCATTTAAGATACGAGACTGTATGAAACATAAAATGATAAATGATGAATGCACTGCAATGTCATGTAAGGAATCAAAGAATAATTTTATCTAAGAATTTCATGTCTCTTTCACTATATACATATTTCAGCAATAAGTTTACTGAAGCACATAATTCATACATCATTATAATCCTTAAATTATTGGCTTGACGATGTTTAAGCGGATGAAAACGTGCGGGAAAACACTACTTTTTCTTTTGCGTTGCCTAAAACTGAGGTGTAATGAAAGTTATAACTTTTGAAAGGTATGCCTATCAGGATAGGTCGGAGCGGAGATGCTCACTGTATGACGTTTGGAGAGACACTGACCAATTTGCATCTTTCCAGCCCTCTGACTGGCTGTTCAACAGCCAATCAGGAGTGTCCTAAGGGATGGGGCTGGACACCGGATGCATGGGTGGTGTGAATTAACTATAGACAATTAAGTGTAGCATATGATATATATATATATATATATATATATAATATATATATATATATATATATAATATATATATATATATATATATATATATATATGCTGTAAACTCGTGGAAATCAGCAATTAATGCATTAGCGATATGTGAAATAAGACAACAGCCCAAGTGAAAGAGTTGTGATGGAGTATTTCTTGTATTTTCGATTGAAAATGCATTTTTTTCTGTAAAATAATTTTATTATAACTTGTGTTACAAACCTTAGATCAAAATTCAAGATTCCTCAACTTAGAATCCCGAGGTAATTTTCCTCCAGTCAATACCCAAATTAATTTCCATTTCTTAAATCACCGAAGATATCAACTTGCCTTACATCTAAGAAGTGCTTTTCCAGCAGGAGATGACCACTTACACCATGCCTTGAGTGGCACACTGTAGATGGTACTTCATTGCTTTTTGTCTCTTTCTGTGCATCCGTTCCCTCGGGTCTCTTCCCAGGCAGCTGTCCATCTTCTCCAATCTGACCTCCGTTTAAGCTTCAGTTCTTATGACCTAATCCGGTTGAGCCACACGACTTTGGAGTGGAGATGTCGCCAGTCGCCTTCCTTCACTAATTTGTGGTAAGTCAAACAAAATATTCAGAAATATGAATACTCTTTGTGAATGACCTTCTTGCAGTATTGTTTCTAAATGAACTTTTTTGTCGTTGTAGCCTATCGGTTTTGATGACCTGTTTGCTGTATTGCTTCCAAGATAGTTTCATTTAAGTGTCTCTTCTGAAATACCTCTTTTGTAGTTTTGAAGTACGATTTTGTATTACTGTTCCTGAATTCTTTTGTTTTGAGGAAAATGCACATTTTCTAATTTGTGACAAAGCCAAATCCACTTTTTTTTTGTCTTGGGAATTTTCCAAGGATTTCAAATGACATTGTTAACCCATTACTTGGATGTAGTTCTGGTTATAAATCTTGGTTTGCTCCCTATTTCTTGCCTCAATTTGAGTTCATGGGTTTTGTGAGAAGTTATGATTATTATTTAGTGTTTCGTGTTTTGGTTTTTTTTCGTACTACATTGACTATTCTACATGTCATTTTTTATATCTTTATAGTCAGCGTTTATATTATCTTGCTTCATCTCTCATCTCCCATTATTCTTGCTAAGACTTTTGCTATCATTTCTCTGCTGTTTTCCGTCTCTCTCTCTCTCTCTCTCTCTCTCTCTCTCTCTCTCTCTCTCTCTCTCCATTGCACATTTCCTCCGACTATGGCCATCCACATGTTGTTCGCTTCGCCCACTACTTTAAATATAAAACTTATGACAAAGATCCAGTTTCCTTTCATCAGCTCTGAAATGATTTATCACTCCCAT
>NC_061089.1:4223998-4258998 GCF_015104395.2 Macrobrachium nipponense | reverse complement strand
TTACGTGTCATTCTTACGATTCTGGTTAATATTAAATGGGTAAAATCGCCTCTTTCTATAAAGATAAACTATCCTGGTATGTGAGGTCGTCATCAGCGAGCTCTCCTGATGTAAAGGGAAGCCGCTTAAGTTCAGGACAGCAGCCGCCATGACATCCTAAAGTGTGACACCGGTATGGCCGTTGCAAGGGATATGTTCATCTGTGATTTTATGTTAGAACACTCATTAAAAGTGCTGTTTTTTAATCTCATATCTTAACTATTGCCTTTTTTAGTTATGTCCAGCGTAGTGTCTCTCAGAGAAAAGTGTCTCTAGATGAGCCTTGGGGAGGAGTTTCTTCAGTCAGGTAATCGTCATCTTTCCTGTGTGCATGTGCGTGTGTGTTCATGATCCTTCCTATGAGCCTTTTCGGTTCCTTCCTCTTCTCTCTCCCCTGATCGACGTGTCCTTGTGATGCGTCTGCTCTCGTGTGTGTCGCGGCCACATCACAGCCGCTCAGCATCTGGATGAAGCGAATCAAAATGGCGAGTTGTTCCAGACCTGTGCCTTATGAGGGGACGGGCGATCGGCGCCCTTTATTTATCATTCCGGGCGAGCTCCGTTGTCCGTCCAGGACCAAATAGGAAGGAAAGGCCGAGATTCTTCCCAAACAGAAAATCTCCGGATGCGGGAAGCATTTTGATTAAGGGACGATCATCATATTTCGATGTTATTGAATCATCATCGTCTGCCGCGGAGGAGGTAATAACCCAGTTGCGTGGTCGCGTCGTCAGCCTCCGTTTGTTTGTTGATGTTATTTCCATTGTTTACGTCTAAGCTGAAGAGTTTGGTTTTAGGGGATTTTCAGAGCTCTGTTTGTCCCGGGGTTGCTGTTATTGTTATTACGGAAGTTTTCCCTGTTTTCATGTTGGCTTTCGCTCCGGTTATTGAATATCTCGCCGCCTAAGTTTGATCTCCCTTTTTGCCGGAGCGTTTTGTTTCGACTCTCCTTTTTATCGTCACCCAAGGAATAATTGCCGCCGCCTCACTTTTTCTACATTCGGAGCTCTCTCTCTCTCTCTCTCTCTCATCGTTGTCATCGCGTTGATTTGGTTTGTCCACTCTTTTGTAGTTCTTTTTAGCTTCAGTCAAGTATTCTATACTCGTCCGTAATTACGCGAGAGCAAAGACCTTTCTAAATATCCAGCAAATCTGTTTTCGGTTTTTACCGACATCTTTCTAAACGCCTTGTGAAATGAACACCAAATCCTAGAAAACATTAGGTTTCGGTTTTAAAAGAAGTAAAAAGACAGCTGACGTGGAAAAGTAGAAAAAGATTTCAACTTTTACATAAATGATTATGTTGTGCATTAGTAATCTCTCTAGTAAAGAGGTTATTCAGCATAAATGGGTGCGTGCCTTAAGGTATATAGAAACAGTCATAATATATGTACGAGCTTACATGAACACACACACGTATATATGTATTAAAACTGTTCCACATGTTCAGCGCCATCCCCTAAAGTGCTATTGTTCATAAGCACTCCTACATAGAATTCCAGGGTGGAGGAGTGTTTAGTAAGAGCTCTGAATCTATCTCCATGGATAGGAAATGCACTTTGATATTCACATTTCATTGTTCCTTTAGAGTTGTAAGATTTAAGCAGTAACGCCTTTAATAAGCAATATTTGTGTACGTCACCATATAACCGAAGATGTATGATCTAATTCAAAGCATCTTCTTTAAGAAAAATATAATGATTTTAAACCCGCAACTTCGTCAATGTGGTTGAAATAAGTCAAGGAAAAAGGGTAAACTGAATTACATGTAAGGCAGGAGAGGACATATTGTCTAGAGTTGGGACAGGGAAGATGGGCCGCGCGCCTGCTTTAAGACGGTTTGCATCAAACCTAATGAAATTCACAGGATGTTGTACCAGCTTAGGATTGATTTTACTCTGTAGGCATAGCACAGATTTAAAAATTAGGAATAATAATATTATGAAAGAGTCTGAATAACGGACGGCTTAGGCGAGTGAAAGTGTGTCTGCTGGGTGATGACGTTTCCAAAGTAGGCGAGAGAAAGAGCGAGGAAGACAAAGGACACTTGGATTGAGAGCAATTGGCCATTATACTACATTCCTGGTTTCAAGAAAACAAGGACGACTCGGTTAAATGAAGGAAAGGGAGATTTAGAATGGCCAGAATCCATCACATTGGTAATTCAGGGAAGGCTAACGAGTAGGTAATAAAACAGTAAGAGTAAGAGGGCAGTTGAAGGTGCGTGTGATGACCTTTACGTACAAGACTAGATGCAAGAGAAGTAACGTTTCTTAACTTGCAGAGTCTGAACAGTATGTCTGGACTCTAAGGCAGAAGGATATGTATTTAAAAGACGCGTCAACAGACAGTGTTTTAATATGTATGAAGAGCAATAGCAAATGTAATGTATAGAAGAACAAGACATATCCTGCGATTTACTTCTAGCGAGTTCCTTGCTTACGTGCGGTGAATTCCAAGTACACAATTACAAGTGAATTTGAGTGAGGCGAAGACTTCTCCCTGAGAAGCTCCAGAATTTAGAGTTGCGGAACAAAAAGAGCTGTCAAGCAGCCTTTTCCCTCTCTCAGGTGAAGTAGAGATTCAAGAAGTGGTAGTTGCATACATAAGTAAATTTGCAGCGTAACATCCAAACCAATATGAGGAGAAGAGGTCAAGAACAACGCTTGAAACTGATCTCGAAAAAACGGGGTTTGTGGTTTCCTTTACTGAGAAACCCATCCATTAAGAGACCGCGACTCCCTATGTTTCCATTTGCGGGCATACGGATACACATAGACAAGAAATGGAAAGAAGGAAAAGACGAGCAAATAAAGATGCAATGAAGCTAGCGCCGTAAAAGAACGTAATAAAAATATGGTTTGTATGAAGCTAGAGAATATGAGCACATTGCAAGTGCGACGAATCACATTACTTCGTGGTTGGGGCGTCTCGAAATGCTTTGTTGCTGGGGAGGTTTTCATCCAAGAGCCATTAGAGTTCTTGGTATGTGATTGCTAACGGGCAAACGCCTTTCTTACTTTGATACAGGTAAGAGAATAAGCAGTTAGATGAAATAAAACACGCATAAGGTTTTGGAACCATATCAGAAATACGATGCTACTCTTACACCAATTAGCTTTCCCTTTAGTTGTTTGTTATCATGCGACTTATCTAAGGAATCAAGAATCTAGTTTTATCGACAAGAGAAGTCATATGGACGGACAGTGTTGACTTTCGTTAATATTTTACGAAATTGAACAGTGCCAAATTTGCCTGTTTGATTCTCTTTATTTAAGAATTTTTCGGTTTTTATTCCCTTTCCCTGCTGCACTTAAAGACGACTACATTCGACACCGTCTGCTTAGAAATAATGCAAACTGATCCCAAGAATGAGAAGTCGGCCGCCCAAGTCGCATCAAGCTAAAAGCGTGATCGCCTCTCGATGACTCCGAGGAAATGTTGCTTTGAAATTCCCTCCAGTTCCGAACATTACACTTCCAATCTTCTTATCGGTCATTAGGAGGCCGGCAATACTATTATTATATAATGTTTTTCAAAAATACTGCCCGGCCGATAGGCCGCTGATCTGATAAAATGCAAGTTCTCCTTGTCTTCAATATGAAGTATTTCGTGCGTGAATTGCAATTGTGAGATTTTAATCGGCTTACTTTAGAGAATAATTGAACAAGCTGGATAGGTCAGAACCTCTTGATGCCTTTAGATGAAACCAGCACCTTTTAAAGTATCAAACATTCATCAGGTCTTAATAGGACTTCTACGAGATATACTTTTATATATATATATATATATATATATATATATAGATATATATATATATATGATATTACATACTGATATATACTATATACATAGAGAGAGAGAGAGAGAGAGAGAGAGAGAGAGACAGAGAGACAGAGAGACAGACCGACCGACAGACAGACAGAGAGAACCTCTTAATGCTTGTAGATGAAACTAGCACCTTTTAAAGTATCAAACATTTAGCTGGTCTTGGTATGACTTACCTGATATAAATATATAATATATAATATATATTATATTACAATTATATATATATATATAGATATATAATATATATATATATTATATTATATATATATATATAATATCTTATAATATATTATATATATAGAGAGAGGAGAGAGAAGGAGAGATGAGAGAGAGACGAGGAGAGAGACGAGAGAAGAGAGAGAAAAAAAAACAAGGCATGAAGTAAAACTATCATATCACTGGGTGAAGATCCTCCAAAATCGCAACATCTTATATTATTATTGTATTTATATATATTAATATATATATATATATTTATATATATAATATTATAATATGATATATATATATATATATATATCTATATATATATAATATATAATATATGTATATATATATTGTAATCCATTTACTAATAATAAATACTGATAGTTTTTATTTTGGATATTTTGTTTCACAACTGCATTATTGTTTCATCCAAGCTCCTCATTACGAGTCACTGATGAGAGTCGTAAGGTGGAGGCGGGAAAGGAGCGACTCCACCTCATTCTGACTCTCCCTCCCAAAGCTGGCGCGTCCTGTCCTCTCTGCTGGAGGACTTGGTCAGCAGGATCTGACTTATGGTGGGAGGTTGCTATGGGCGAGGGATGACAGCGGAAGGCGTAAAGATGAAATAAAAGGAGGAAGATGAGTCATGAAAGAAAAAAGGGCTCCCCTGCGGCCGTTCCTTTTTATCCACTGTCGTTGACGACATCGCTACGAGGGAACAGTCTTTAGACTTAGTCCTCGGATTCGGGCCGTAGTTGGTGTGACGGTCAAGGTTTGCTCTCATGAAAGCGAGTCCATCATATGACTCTCTCTTTAGCCGTCGCGAATGTGTGACGTAATACATTATCTTCTGTATAAAGTGAAGCTATCCAACACCAGTTTCCCTTTGCGCCTCTTACGTATGGTGCTAGAGCAAGAGCCTGCTCCTGTAGAAGCTACGCCTACTTTAGCAACGACAAAAGAACGAGCAGCATTTCCCGCGCAATTCCTTCCTGATGAAAATCTTTCAAAACACGACAAGTAATGAGTCCTTTTAGAGCTCTGCTTATGCCAATTTATAACAAAGAAATACATTTGAAAACACAAGCCAAGGCTGCGAAAGGCTTCTAATGACTAAAACTGTATGAGCACTTATTCAGAAATCTAGATGACTCTCCAGTCCTTGGCTTGAGTGCCAGACTTTCTGAGCCTTGCCTATTTTACAGCATTAAATTGACAGTGAAACTAAAATCAGTCGATTTATACACACACACACACACACACACACACACACACACACACACACATACATATATATATATATATGTATGTATGTATGATAAAATGGATCTTGTTTGTCCTTCCCTCGGTGACAGTAAGGGAAACATGACACATCCACCCACCCTGTGCAAAACTGTCCACACTGTGTGGGAGCGTAGTAGGTAGGGGAACGGGGAGGCAGGGGAGACAGCAGCGCTGGGTTCCAGCGCGCGTAGCACGAGGCAACAAGTTCGTATATATACAATATCGAGATGAATGGTAGTATAACTGACATTGCATTTGTTTGTGCAGAACCTATGACTAGCTTAAAAGTTTGGCTCTCAGGAAAACGATAGGGGAGTCATCTGGATTACACTCCCAGTCTTATCAGCCGTGTCTGGTGTTGTCAAAAATATTTCTTCGTTATAAATGGGCAAAGTTTTATATCACTTGAATATTAATGCTCTCTCTCATTGAGTTACCAAGTAGAAATTATTTTTCGTCCTTATTTATCCTTACATCTTTGATTTTGCAAGTTATAGAGCAAAAATGAACTAATCGCTTGTTTTTTCAAAATGTTTTCTCACACCTATTTCTTTCTTTTCACATGAATTTCTCCACGATGGAATATGCATACTTTCATACGTAAATATATATATGCGTATAATCAAATATATATGTATATATTTTTTGTATATAGTATTATATATTTATTATATATATATATATATATAATATGATATATATATATATATAGATATATATATATATATATATAATAATATAAAGAAAGATAAGTCACAGAGAATGGGAATAGAGCAGTTTTAAGAAAGCTTTCAGTACAGATTTATCTTTTAAATATTTGTGCATACGAGTATACATAACTATGGATTGTTTCTCCAAGTCAAGACTCATGCTACTATGAGTATTTTTTTAATAATAATAATAATAATAATAATAATAATAATAATAATAATAATAATAATAATAATAATAATAATAATAATAATAATAATCATACTTTTTTCATATTGCTTGCATGATCTAAAGTTCCTCCTGTATTCATAAATGCAAGAAGGTAAGTTATTTTAATAATAAAATTCACATGGATTAGAATGTCTCTGTTAAGAAATCCGTCGTGGGTTAGCATCTTTTCTGTTTGATAGATCCTGTTGGTTTTCATACAATCCATCCCCATGACAAGCTGTAAAATTCCAGGACTATTTCAAATTCTCTTATTTTTAATAAGTTTTCTTTTAATAGTTTCTCCTCCGTTGATGCTGTTACAAGACACATTCCTGTTCTTCAGGCTGTTTCAGATTTTCTTCCTCTCTCAAAATGAACCCAAGAAGATTGTAAAGCTTTTAGAAAATAGATGAATAAAGCATGAAGGGATCTGCTGTTTGTTACTTTTCTTATGTCGTTCTCAATTAAATGTTTTGATTAGTCGAAGTCCATTTAAGGTTTGGATTAGTCACATAATCCCTAATTCTTGTGGTTTTATTAATGTCTTGATGAATGCCTTTGAATGAGTCATGTAAAAGAGATGGACCTCTCTTGCCGGTTATAGAATCACGAGACCAGTTTAATCATTTATTCTTTATTCCTTGTAGGGGTGTAGTGCCATCAGTGCACCTCACGCGGTGCACTGTAGGCATTGCTTAAGGTTTTTTGCAGCGTCCCTTCTGCCCCTAGTTGCAACCCCATTCATCCCTTTTACAGCACCTCCATTCTTATTATCTTTCTTCCATCTTGCTATGTACCCTCTCCTATCACTTGTTACATAATGCAACTGCCAGGTCTTTCTCCTTTTACTCCTGTCAAGCCTTTCCACTCTCAAATTTCCTTTCCAGCACTGACTGACCTCATGGGTCCCAGCGCTTGGCCTTTGGCTTAAATTCTACGAGTATATTCCATTCCTTTTATTCTTTATTTGATGACCCTTAAATAGTTTCTTGGTCATGATGGGAAAGCTCGCTGTCAATAGGAGTTCATTTACTTGCCTTCTTATTACAGGTGCTGCTTTTGAGGATTCCACAGGCAAAGTGCTGTTTGTTGAACTCACCAGTGGCAATCTTTCCTCACTCTTCGTCACTCAAATCTGTCTGTTGTCTATATGCGTTTGTATAATTATGTCTTTGTATTTTAACATATTGGTATGTATCAATTCTAGCCCTGGCCTCTAGCATTTGTTATATTGTCTTCTTTAGACACACACACACACACACACACACACACACACACACACACACACACACACACACATATATATATATATATATATATATATATATATATATATATATATATATATATATATATATGTCTAATACCTATGTTCAGACGAGACCCAACGTCGGTTAAATTCTTTGCTCCGAAGAAAAGCATTGAAGTAACGAAGCTTCTCTATGATTCTTGTTATTGTTTGCCTACGGTGTCTTTTGGTCTTTCATTCTTATTTTTATTCATTGCGTTAAGCCTTTCAACGGACAGTTCTAACTAAACAAAAATACTATACTTTTTAGTTGTACAACTTGCAGTCTCCCAGTCATTTATGCAGGATTCTAGAATATTGCTTTGCAACTTGATAATTCTCCATATACTTATTTCCTCATAGCAATAAGCAGAAAAGCATATTAGACTACTTTCTCACAGGCCAGGCGGAGTCTGCCTCTAAAATCTTTTGAGTGCTGCTTCACAGGTGCTTGGTGATTCTCTTCTGAGCAGCTTCCGCTGTTTACTGAATCTGGAACGACCGATCCCATGATTTTCAGTCTCATCATGTCTTTTACCACTAGGCTTCATGGTCGCCTGGTCAAGTTTCCTACTCATTACTATAGAAACTCAACCCTCATCTATGGAGGTAATCTATGTAGAATGCCACTCGAACTCGAGACTCTCAGGCAGCAAAACCTCAAGGCCGACCGATCCACGACATAAGCTGTTGAACACCCTTCCTCAGTCATCCATTGCGTGCAGCTTAATTAATAACTATAAGTTGTCTGAATGAGACGAATGCCACTTTTCCTTGGCGTTTTCTTATTCCCTATATAGAGCTTTGAGACTGACCAACTAAGGGAGGAGCCAAGAAGAATGTGGCCATTAGGGTTTCACAGATTTGAGTTATAAAGACCTCGTCTTAGGCGGAGAATAAACGGTGTTACATCTCAATAAGAGTGAGGAGAGCGAGGAATAAGCTGTGCTACATCTCTCTGATTCTCTCATTACATGACTGAGTTGAGAGAAGAATAATATTGTAATTTATGTGCTGTTGGCTATGGCTATATAGTTGTTGATATTTGGACGGTGTTCAGGGTAGTGTCCATGAGATGTTCTCATATAAAAGCCTTTATTACACTGTTCAAGTCTTAAGAACTCATTGAAGATGAAAAATCCCACCATCTGAAAGTATAGACCTCAGACCCCATCAGTCCGAGATTACAGAAGCTGTGGGTATTGAGTGATAATCTAATTACAATAGATTCTCAAGCCTCAGCTGATTATCCCAGCTGATTATTCGGCTTTTATTTAGACTACATTGGAAACTTTGTTTTGCAGTTTATTAGTATTTCTCGGAAGTTCTTTTTCACTTAACGATGAGTTAAGCTTGCCTCATTTGATCAAACAGTTAACTGGTATATATATATATCTATATATATATATATATATATATTTATATATATACATATATATATGTATATATATGTATAAATACTATGCACAAATTGTTCTCACTACAGTAGATGTTAGATGTCCGAGGTTGAAATTTTCAGTCAAAGTATTATCTTTCCAAACAACACCATTAATTGTGAACAGGATCTTATATGAGTATTCATTATTCACAATAGAACGTGCCTCTGATATCAGGCTCCTTCATAAGATTACAAAGTAATTCTTTTTAACAAGGAGCTAGATTTTCTAAAGTCCTACACGGAATAAGAGTCACGGAATAAGTCTTGAAGCTTTTTTATTTTTCTAGAAATCATTAAGCACAGAATGAAAATGTGACAGGCGTCCATTGTTTCACCATGTGACGTCTTATTGAGAGATTTCATCGGTGTGCATGAATGATTTCTGGGCGGAGAGAGAGCATTGCGTCTCCTGAATTTCAACGTGAAAATAATGACTTTTATTCCGCCATCCAGTTTAGATTATGAATTGTAGCTCGTTCTTGCAGGTAATTACTTTGTGGAGCAAACCTATTATAAGAGGCAGCACGTTCAGTTCTGAATAAAAAAAAGATACAGCAAGTAGAAAATCGTTTGGTAAAGCATGTAGTATCTATGTATATACAAAATAATGATTTCCCTGTATCTGCAGACTGCGGACTTCAACAGATACGCATGAGCAGCATTCACGGTAAAAGAAAGCAGCTTCAGGTGAATAACCTTTTATTGCTTAATGAAAACGTTTGAGTTGGCCGGAAAAGATCCTGTTTAAAAGTGTTGGAGGTTAATTATTGTCTAAGTTGATCGGCGGCGCTTCCCCATCTGCGAGTGGAATGGAGAGCTGAGCGCTAATGACCCTTTTTTGTTCCTCTAAACAGAGCTAAAGTGTTGGCATTATTTCCGTTCACACAATCATCAGATCAAATGGACCAGAAGATCCATTAATAACAAAGATTTAATATGACTTTTATCAATATAGCCATCACTCAATTAGCATACCGCCGAGTTAGTAAAGACGAACGCAAAAACAATGTTATTGTTTTCGTTGATTTTGGTTGCAGTTAAGGGATTAATGTTAACCATTTAGATATTTTGCAAATTCATACCCACAGGGATTATGCTTTTAGTGCCAAACTCTTTAAAAGGTTGTTGGGATGCTGCCGGCGGGTGACGCAGCCAGCCAGCCAGCAGCAGCCAGCGCTCTTCCCTCCACCAGCAAAACACAGCACTAAAACGAAATCCGACCCAACCATCCAATGAGATAGGCGAACGAACGAAGCCTCTCGACATGTGGCGTAGATCTAGCTTTAAGGATTCGCCGTAAACATAACGCCCAAGTAAGGATTCATTACAGCCACTCTGTTCAAAGAGTGACTGGCTAACTGCTGAAACAGTACAGGGCGCTCTTTATGTTTCATTACGTAATGATACACGAGAGTCTCATTAGGCATATCATCAGCCATCGTCATGTTTATATGCATCATGTATTTTAGACTCAACAAGTGTTTGCGTGAGGGGGGTAGAAAGTCTTCGGGCTACGAACTCCACCTTTGACTAGCAAAGCTCCTCAAGAAGGAAATCCTGGTAAATAAGTAGTATAGTATATTCTACCTGACTGATCATGAGAGCAGTGCAATTGACTTAAATAATGCTGCCATTTATGACCGGACTGACACACTAGCTAAATATACTTTGGAATAGATATTCTGCAAAACTATGAAAACTGACACAACAAACGTTTAAAACCTCTGGAAAATTTGATATAAAGGAAACATCGGTCTTTCGTTACGCGTTGGTAAGACAAATATAGACTAACCTCGATTTCTGAGCGAGTAATGATCGATATCAGTAATTCGCGATTGTTCTTACTGTTCGACTTCAGTGAAATATGTTCCTTCTCTTGAAGGCTTTTATTGGTGCCGGCAGACACTTCTCCGTTTGGGGGGTGGGGTAGTGCTGTCCGTGCATCTCATGTGGCGCACTGTAGGCACTACTAAAAGTTTTTTTAGCGTATTTGTATATACGTACACACAGTCTGCTCTTCATTTTTCTACTTTTGTCCAATTGTTTCTCTTAGGTACTTTAACTGTGACCAAATTACTTATCTTCTAAATCACTTGGAATCTCAGCCCTTTCTTGGATCGATATATATATATATATATATATATATATATATATATATATATATATATATATATATATATATATATATATATATATCGCGTGCGTGTGTGTGTGTGTGTGTGTGTGTGTATGTGTGTGAGTGTCTCCAGCGTTAGCTTTGTGATGATTTCGGAGAATATCATAGACACAAATTCCTCCATCCGTAAGTTTTATGCTGGGTAAATAAATCAGTCAATAAGTAATATGTAATGAGATATTGTGAGTAAACAGAATCAAGAATGGCCTATAGAAGCTTTTACGTGCACATGGTCATATTTGACTAAGCAAGTTTGTGCGTCTATAAATCCACAAAGACTAAGAAATGAAGATGTGCGGCACGAAAGCTTTTGCATATTATGCGGATGTATGAACAATTGCATATAAATCTCTATGCATCTCTTGACGTAAGATATTTTTGTTTCTTAATGAGAAAGCATAACTATTCTTCTACTTAGATTAACTCTACAGTAGTAAAGACACTTACAGTAAGAACCAATAAATACTCATGCGTTGACATGTCGGTAATTCTTCTGACTGGAAAAAGGTCACAGATGATTATGGTTCAGTAAGACAGAACGTCTATTTATCGTAAAATGAGCGATCAGTAGTAGAAGTAGCCAACGAATAAAGAATAAGATTAGAAATAAAAACTCAAATTAAGTAGTTAAATTTCAGGACATAACGCCAATGCCTATTTTCTAAGTGTAGCCGACCTTACAATTATTGTGACATCCGGCATTTTTTCATCGAATGCAACTAAAACTGAAATACTTGTGAGTAATGCGTCATTGGATTTGCTGAAACTTAAAGAGACGAGGGATTCTTTACTGAGCGAGCGTTAATATCCATACTTAAAACGTAAAAAAAGAACCGAGATACTGAATTCTTCTCTGGTTCTTCCACTTGAAAACAATAGAATCAAAGTTTCAGCATGATGCCTATAGTCCTACTTTCTGTCAGGGAAGTTCTTAAGTAAATATGGACATTCAGAATTTTTGTAGTCTGACACATAGTGTATGAACAGGACTAGGCAAAATTCCTTAAATGACTGAAAATGATCTAACCTAGTTACTAGAAAGACATTATAAAGAGAATTATTATGCTTATAAAAAGAATGGCAGCTCCCGCAAAATCTAATGTAAGAGAGCACTGAAGAGCATCTCACTTACCAGTGTACAGGTTAATTCGGTAGAGTGCCTAGTTTTGAGTAAATAAAGGCAACGTTATTTCACAATACACAGCTATTTGCTTTTATCCATACTCTATGCAGACTAAGCAAAATTTAAGATTGATTAACCCAGACATGAGACCAGAGTATGATTGAAAGTGTCTGTTTTTACCACCAAAGGTTGTCAGTCCTTATCGTAACTATGCTAGAGATACGAACTCACTCCATGGAAGGCAAGGAGAGTCGGGGAACGGTGTGAGTGATTCACAAAAACGAAAACTGAGGGGGGAAAGTGAAGGAAAGTGGAATGGTACAGGAGTAGATCTCTCTGCTTGTATTTATTTAGAAACAAAATAAAGAGTTCAAAGAACACGTCATTTCAATCCGGATTATGCCCGTTTTCTACCATAATTTGTTATAATTGGTTGACGTTAATGATAAGTTTGGAAGCCTTGACATAATCAGTTAACTGATAGATGGTATAAGAGATAACTGAATGGGACAAGGAAGTTCTTATAGCGAAGATTTCAAAGAGCTTCTATAAACTGGGTCTGATGGCGAATTATTCTAATGCTAGAGCTTACATAGGGCATTGGTTATCAATGTCTTCTTTTGACTGGATTGCCCTATTTTACTCCAAGATGTCATTTAACCCTGGGATAGGCTGGCCTAAACAAAGGCTTATTTGCAATGGTACAGAGCCAGCAGCTGATACTATTAAGCTCTTTCTTGTATTGCAACTCCTTCACAGTGTAATGTAGTAGAGGATTACCCTGCTGCTGTAGTAGGTTTGCTTACTGTGGTGGATTATTCTCGCTTGGCCTCTTGTGCAAGAGTAACGGAACAAAAACTCACTCGAAACACTACTCTTACAAGTAAGTTGCCAAAAGCATACCTTGCTGCATGAGGCTGTAATTGAAGGTTACAGCCGCCACATTGAATTGAAATTTTGCTATTTGAGTTTACTACGAAGGCATTCTCTGGGTAACATTAGAAAATATCACGGCAATGCCAAGACAGTAATTTAAGTGTGGGGAAGTTAGACTTTCTTGACCAAAGCTTCGTAATATGAACACGAAAGTGAAACCAAATCAGAGTCAGTCTCTCGTCCAATACTTAAGAACCCTGTAACGGGGTAGTGCCGTCAGTGCACCTCAACGGTTCTTCCATCTTGCTATCCACCCTCTCCCAACAATTATTTCAAGGTGCAACTGCTTTGAAGTTTTCCTCCTGTTACACCTTTCAAACTTACCTTTGTCCTAAACTCTATATTCCATTCCAAATCCTTAAGAAATCTGTGAAACTGGAATTAAGTCATTAGAATATGAACAAAGTCAATGACGCTTAGCGGATACGAAAGCTTCGTCCTGGGCAATACGATACAGGTGACACTGAATCAAAATGATGAAGCAAGAAACCTTGGAAGAACTATGGAACATTACAGCAACTGGGAATCGATCTGAACAAAAGTTCTCAAATGAACGGGAACAAAAATAAATCTAGAACGTTTCTCGATGCAAAATATTGAATGATCTTGCTCCGGTAAATGTCAATATTTTACATGATTTGTGAAAAACTAGTAGGGTATAACGATACTGATTTGTATCCCACCTCTCTTGACACGATCTCGCTTGGAACTGGTCCTGGCCGCAAAACTATTTTACATACGTTGGCCTGAAGATGACAGGCATCTAAAAATGTGAAATGTCTTGAAGAAACAACGTCATTTTTACTATTAACTTTCCAATTTAATGGTTTTATATTGCAAACGACCTTACCAGCGCGTTGCACCCAGTGGCTGATTTTCTTTTGCTAATTTATTACTCATCCAAGTCAAACACGCTGAATTTGCTTTTCCATTAGAAAAAAAGTAACTATGTTTATTGCCACATTTCATCTTAATTTTGTACAGTAGACTGGTCCTAACATTACAAATTGACAAACAGTAATTGGAGTCATAGGGTTCTTAACTGAATGCACCTAGCTAAGGAATAATATACTAACATTATTATTATTTTATTATTATTATTATTAATATTAGTAAGGGGTATAACGAGATGACTGATTCACGTTTCAGTTTATTGGCAACTGAGGAAAGGATTCTAGATTTTACAATTCAGGAGGTTGTATCCCTTTGCTGGCAGCTCCAATCTGACTGCTGGTGTGAGGAATCTGTCTCGTTTGGGGATGATCAAAGTGTTTTAAAACAATCCTTTATCCGTCGTTTGTCCTTTTCTTCAACTTGGAATGTTTTTTATAATTGGGGCTTGGTTCTTAACCGAGCCCCAGGGAAAAATAAAAAAATATTCTCATATTCAGAAGTTCATGAAAAAAGGCAAAAAGTATCGCCTTGTAACGCCAGTTTCCTCTCTCTAGTCTACTACTCTAGTTAGGCTCGTTGGGTTACCACGTTTCATAATTATTGACTTCCCTTCCTATCCCTCGAAACCCCTTCTCTTTCTCGTTTTTTTTTATTTTTCTTTAAATCTGGGAGGGAATTTGACTCATAGATGCAAGGGGGCCGCGAAAGAACGAACCAACTCTTAGAGGGGGCGTGGCCATAAAAAGGTTAAGAATCGGTGACTTACACTTTAAAGAAGATAATTAATTGCTTTTAAATCAGCTTTTTTCCCTAGGTTTGGGAAAGGAAATTGCTTCAGTACCTTATACAATGCTGTTTTGTTTCATTCCTGAGAGGAGAATATATTTCGTGGGCAGAATATTGGAGTGTAAATCATATTCTGAAAGTATCGTGTTTCTATTGCTAAATACATTCGTGTATATATATATATATATATATATATATATATATTATATATATATATATATATATATATATATATATATATATATATATCTCGAATTTAGCATGCGTGTTTTGAGTCTGAATGAAAGTAAATTTGAAACACTCCAGCTTTTACAATTTATAATCTACACACATTTATAGCAAAACAGTATATAATAGAGGCATAGATCGATGTGTGTGCCTGTATGAGAGAGAGAGAGAGAGAGAGAGGGAGAGAGAGAAAGAGCGAGAGAGGAAGAGAGAGAGAGAGAGAGAGGAGAGAGACGAGAGGAGAGAGGAGAAGAGAGGAGAGGAGAGGAGAGAAGAATGAGAGAGAGAGATACTGATAGAAAAAGAGGGAGGGAGAGAGAGCGATAGGGGTTTCCTCCGGAAGAAGATATCGGGAAGGAGGGATGGGGGGAAGGGCGGGAGGTAGTGAGTGTGGTGGTGGTAGGATTCTAGCTCACGACAAATGGGATTTACATATGATAGCAATACCATTAATGTCCTCTGCCGTCACTGAGCGATCCTTACCGCATCTCTCAGAGATCTTCAGTCGCCCTCAACTCTTTCCCATTGTTTCGGACGCTGTAGTCGTTGTCATGTTTGAGTTCGGGGTTTTCATGATGTATTTCTTTGAAAACAAACGCGACGTGACGGATTTTGAGACGTCGCTGCACGCGCACAAGTCTTTCTGCAAAATGAAAAAGGAGCGTTTCCATGTGAAAACATCTGCCTCGAGAGGTTCCGAGAAAATGATCTTTTTTTCTCTTTTCTAATAATAATTTCGAAGTTTGCCAGAGGAAAAAACACACCTATGATGAAGCGTGGCTTTTGCGTTTGACTGCAAAGAGACAAACAAAGTTTGGCAACAAGTAAAAGCGAGAAAGATTTGGAAACTTCGATTGGGATCCAGCGACCTTTGGACCCTTCCGCGCGCCGCTCAGATCAAAGTGTGTTCGAATGATGCCCTAATAGATTTGATATCGGTTTGATATTATGCCGCCCATGCCACTAAACGAGATCCAACCCATGAAGGAATTTCGGGGAGAGAATACGTTATCTCGCGGAACGAACGAGGCTTTTCGGTGATTGGAGAAGGGGGGGGCGGGGAAAGATGGCGCTCGCCACAAAGCTCTTTGTCTCTGCTTCCACAGCCAGGTAGTACTATAGATGGGATCCTCCTGGGTGTTGCTCTACTGTTTCGCGTCATCCCTTTGTGGCACTTTGATATCCGCAGCTATTCTTTGGTCTGGATGAAAGGAATGTCGCTCATCGGCAGACACTACTTTACCGACATGTAGCTACTACTTATCACTTTAAGGAGAACTTCCAAATGAGCAGTAAACGAACAAGCCAGTCCGCAGCGGTCACTTACCACATTGACCGTCCAATGAGAGGCTGAATTTGGAAATCTAATTTATCCGTGTTGATATCCACAGGCAAAAGGCAAATCTCGACGAGTAAAGGTCTCCGTCACACTAAGCTATTTCTCTGGTTCTGTTGGAAGAACTGAATTTTTGTCGAAAGTTTTTTACTCAAAACAGACCTGGGACAGGGATTCGTTTAAACTGGGGGCATACTGGTTGACTTGGAATACAGATCAAAGAGTGAAAAAGTAAATCAGCAGACGCTCTCAACTGAGCGCTTCTTATCGTTTCTTCCTGGAACTTACCTGCATATCTGAAAACGAAGGAGAAACATTTTTAATTCATCTAACAAGTTTTCCACTTAACTTGCAAAGCAAAACTGCAAAAGATGAGAAAATTACTTTGCACAATCAATTACAGGAACCAAACATAAAATATCTAAATATTGAACTCACGGTAAAGGTACTGATGTCATCCCAGCTAAAAACTCTCTTGATGACTGATAACCTAATAATGGCTTAGAAAAAAAAAAAAAAGTAAAAAATGTGACGAAGTTTTTTCGGCGCAATCAAGTCTTCTCTACAGCGTGTAATGCTGTGTAAAACTTTCATCCACGACCAATGATACTCTCAGCTTACGACCCATGAAACTTTTAGCATCGACCCGGTGGTGGCTTGTGTTGTTGGCACCTACAGCGATGCCAGACACACGATTCTGGCCTAACTTTAACCTTGAATAAAATAAAAACTACTGAGGATAGAGGGCTGCGATTCGGCACGTTTGATGATTGTAGGGTGGATGATCAACAGTCCAATTTGCAGCCCTCTAGCCTCGGTAGTTTTTGTGATTCTATTAGTTTTCTTTTACAGAAAACTAATAGAAAGTGTTATCTAAGACATCAGTGGAGTATCGCAATCAGGTATATAGAGGTAATTTCGACCGTTAGCTTTATCAAACCAAAACAAAGTTACTGTGGAGTTTAAAGATATGTACTGAACATACATACCATCACACTCCATTGCACATATAACGATATATTATACATCCAATGAAAATTCGAGCCTGAGGAAGTTATGATGGTTGAGGGCAAATAAATGAATGAAAAATCGAGGTAATGGGGTTCTTTCTACTGCCCTCTTAGAGGTTATCCTTCTCGAGGAGTAGCTTTAATGCATTTTTGCCTATTCCTCCCTACTCCTTCCTACTAATCTACCACGTGGAGGCAGAGAAAATGCGAGAGAGAAAGAGATAACCAGACTCGCTGCGCTATTTGAGCGCTAAATAAAACCCAACGCAATCTTTTTCGACATGAGATTTTGGGGATTTCTTTTGTGCAAAGGAAACCTGGCGCTGTTTCCTGGTAATTATAACACTTCCTAGCTACCTCGTGCTTTCATGCATAGCGCAGGAAACTTCTCTCTCTCATAGCTAAGATTTTGGCACGCACGCAATCCCAAGCTTTTCCTACTTCTTGCTGAAAAGGTGGCAGTCAGAATTTGGTTTTACCCCTAACAATAAATACCTAATACTTGAATAACAACACCTTTTTTCTTTCTTTCCTTTGCTTTTATGGGCTTAATGGCGCTGGAATATCGGGTCCATTTTTTCTCATGAAATCAACTCTAGCAGTTGCTAATTGTTCACCTCATGCACTGATTGAGAAATTCTTCGCATGGTCGCCTCTATAATAAATCTAACCTCTTCTTACTTGCACAACGACTAAACGCATCTGACTTAATCAAAAGGAAGTCCTTATGAGGTCTAGTTCATGATCGGAATTTACGGCTGAGGGCCGAGATTAGATTTCAAGTAAATGTAAGGGAAACTCAAAGGCTCAAATTTAAAGGGAATATATTTACAAGTTAATTACTCGACATATTCACTGGCGCCATAAGGGCGCTAGGACTCTCAAGGTCCAACTTATTACTGAAGAACAGTTGCTTGTAGCACTGGGGTCACGTGATCGGATTACCGACACGTGCTGAGGATTCGAAGCGCAGTTAGGGGTGCCCCGAATGTTGAAGGATAAGGAAGTCCACCTCTCACAGCGGAGATGAAGGTGAAAGGATATCTGCAACAAGGTATTGCTTTATAACCATATATGCGACTCGCGAAGGATTGATCAAGTGTGGTGATGCCGCCAAATCTTCAGACTTGCCTAATATAAATCTTACGTTCCCAGAATTCCCTCAAAGGGCAAGACGTGACTGAATTACTTCACAGAAAGTTATTATAATGGATGGGAGGGTGTGAAACACAGATACCGACTTATGTTATCTCCCCTATCAATTTCTCTTAGTGACTACTAATGCCGGGAGGTCACTCAAGCAATGAGCACTAGTAAATCACATACAAGAGAACACAGAACTTAAATTTGATTAGCTTGAAAGAACAAGGGCGCACAGCTGTTGGGGAATGACAAGGGATACCTATGAACGTTCGCACAAGCACAGAAATGGAAAAAAATGCAGTAAAAGACAAGAGGGCAAGCCAACTGCACCCATACTTTACTGTCTTTGATCGTTGGTCTCTGCTTCTTACAGGGAGCCGATGAAGGCAGGGAGATTGCACCCCATTGCTGTCAGGTAGGGTCTAACTTGCAGCCCCGTGGGAACACCAAGGGGCCAAGGGACAAGGGCAGCTCAGCAGATGAAAGTTGCTGCTTTTACTGGGAGTGGGGCGAGTCTGAGACCGCGATTCTCTCAGTGACCTCTTTTATGAGCTTTGTATGCCCTCCGGCGGCTTCTTGGTTAATTCTTGACTTTTGGGAACTGGCTCTGGCGTTTCAAGTTCTGAAAGAAAGGGCAGCAGCGGCAGAACAGGCAGCGCAGATCGGAGAGAGAGAGAGAGAGAGAGAGAGAGAGAGAGAGAGAGAGAGAGAGAGAGAGAGAGAGAGAGATGCCTTGCGATTGCTCCTATTAAAGATTTACATTAACTGAGTGGCAAAATGAGGAAATATAGAACAGTAAATTGAGGAAACACTCTCGCAAAAAGAGATACACACATATGTATGTATGTATGTATATGTGATAATTTGTGCCAGGTATATCAGTAAACTGATCATTTCTTTGATAAATGATAAAAATCCTCATTTTTTATTTATTCATTTTTTTTATTTCGTGAGAAATACAAAACTCACATAAACTGACAAGTTTCCTGGACGTTTTATGAGCATACAGTGAGTCCTAAAATCGGTCGTCTCTGCCTATGTTAACTGACCTCATTAAAGGATACCGAGACAGCGTAATAGAAATGGTCATCTCAAGATTAACAGAAGAAATTGGCATCTAAACCTCTACTCAATACTGGGACTGATGTGAACCTTTCTGCATACCAGTAAATAGCAGATGGGACGGTTTTCACTGAGGAAGACAAACATTAAAATGGAAAATAGCCAGAAAGGTCGCTCATTGTGATCTCTATGAGAGGATGGATCTCAGTATCTGCAGCCACCTTTACCTGATTTGATCTTTGATCAGCTGAAGTAGCGTGGCTAGCTACTCGGAGTCGAAGGATCATCTATTGATCATAGTTCGTAAAGTAACATGTTGAATTGGTAATCATGAATCCCTCCAACCCACTTATGCTGGCCGTACTACCATGCCTTAGCAAAGAGACACGTGGTTGTTTGATTTTAAAAGACTACTACGAACAACAAGCCCAAAGGTTTGGAAATAGAAAGCTCAGAATTGTTCATAATGGGCCGAGATCTGATCGACCCCAAAACAAACTTCATCTCAGTATCTATTGAATATTATAACTAGAAAATTCAAATCACTGGACAAACTAAAGTTAAGCATAGCGTACTGTCGATTTGGGGACATTTAGGTTGCTAACGGACAACACTGGAGAGAGAGAGAGAGAGAGAGAGAGAGAGAAATGGTTCTGAAACTCAGCCTATTAGACAGTCAGAGACCAAGTTTTAAGTTAGAAAATTACATTTTTGTCCCCCAAATTTGGATAAAAATGAATCCATTGAAACTCTTGTCACATTCATTAACTACTGACGAAGTCTAGAGGCTAGAACGAAAGTACCGTCTGAATCTTGAAGTTATTTTATAAATTCACACAAATTGCTAGAGAAGAAATTTTTATTTATTTATTTATTTTTTCTGTCTACTTGAGCGGCTAAATAAACGAAACTCTAGAGAAAGTAGGAAATATTATTGCACCCCAGTTGTTACTGAAAACCTTCAGCCTTTCATACTAAGTGTTTCGGTGAAAAATAATTGACTTAAAGCGAACAATATATGTACGCATACATAAATATATGTGTATATATATATATATATATATATATATATATATATATATATATATATATATAGTATGTATGTATATATATATATAGGTAGTTATGCACATATATACATGGTATATAAAATGACGTAGTATAATAAACACATTCGAAAATGAAAATGACTATGGTTCTGCGTTAAAGAGAGAGAGAGAGAGAGAGAGAGAGAGAGAGAGAGAGAGAGCGAGAGAGAGAGAGAGAGAGAGAGAGAGAGAGAATGCAGACCTCGAATAGAAGAGTGGTGGTGAGTGAACGATAAATCACTTTACATTTACAAAAATGTTCATTCTGTTAATTTAGAATTCAGAAATAGTATAATGACTCTCAATTTCATCATTTCCATTTTTCCCTTTCATGGTATTTTTCTTTCCCTTTTTCCAATGCAAGTTATTACTGACACAGGGAAACATCCTCTCAAATTTCCCTTAATCATCATGATGGTAAACAAATATGGTCCCTATATGATACATGTGTGAACAAAGCCCTTACGTAAAAATCTATGACAAAAAAAGTCATATAAATGGTTCAATGATTTTGCATTTCAAAATAATAATAAATAAAATAAAAAACGATCAGATTTTAATGGAAAAGTAGCTTGCTTGCACTGGGACTCGGCACTCGGTAAGCCCCCGTGGAAAGGAACTCGAGTTTGGACGCTCATTTGCAAAGGTTTCTTTCAATACTTTTTGCCCTCTTCTTCTTCTTCTTCTTCCTCCTCCTCCTCCTCCTCCTCCTCTCTTCTTCTTCTTCTTCTTCTTCTTCATTAAGTGGTTTTCATGGGAGAAAGGAAGAAAATCAAGAAATGTGTGAAAAATCCGTACTTTATACGTCTTAATGAACTCATCCGGTCAGCCGATTCCGTTTCCCATTGTCCAAACCTCAAGAAGAAAAAATGCCGTTTGCTCCTGCACATATTCAGTATGCGTTAGAATTTAACTCAGTAAAGGAATTTCATGAGTCTACTTCTGGAACTGATTACCTAAGTATAACTTTTTTCTTTTATCTTAGCTCTCTCTCTCTCTCTCTCTCTCTCTCTCTCTCTCTCTCTCTCTCTCTCTCTCTCTCTCTCTCAGAGTATTCTGTACTTTCATGTATACTTAATTTCCTTTTTTCAGATGTACAGAGTATAGCAAAGCTGTCCCTAGTAATGTAGATACGCAACAATACGCAGAGCCCCAATCCCCGAAAGTATTATTGTCCAGAGAAATGCAAATGGATGTAGTCACTGAACACAGTAATAGTAGTAGTAGTATGCAAGGAAGGATAAAAACTGCAGTTCTTTGAAACTAAGAAAAACGAAGACTCTGGAAGCAAGGAAGTTAGCAACAACTGATACTGTTACAGCTCTTTGAACGGAGATAAAGTATAACAGTTGCAGTTATCGGTCAAAACAACCACTAAAAGGAAACGATTGTTGACACTAGAAAATGTTAACCGGCAAAATGAACTTAGTTCTAATCATCTGAAACATGAAATCTACGCGTCATGGAATCTGAATGATCAAATTGAGACTCCCAACAACAGAAAGTTGCACCCATCTTGTAACGATGAATATATCAGCAACTGTCAACCAAGCAGCTTGTGAGGGACACTAGGCTAATCAGATGGCTGATAAGTTTGTAATTGTCAGGAGAATGGCAGTCCCTTTCTGGAATGTTATTTTGAGAAGACTCTGGAAGCAAGGAAGTTAGGAACAACTGATGCAGTTACAGTTATTTGAACGGAGATTAAATATAACGATGAAAACAGTTACTTATTTATCAGTCATTGCTTAGTACTTATCATTATCATTGACATTCTTAGATCTAGATCATGATAATTTTGGACAGGACCTTATCACTAAATATGAATTGCATCGACATACTTTTCAGGGATGCAGACAGGTCTGTATCCCTTAAAGGTATGTCGATGCAACTCTTGTCAAGATAATAGAGTTTCTGTGTCAAATAACTTTCTTACCATAAAACTTACGGATAACACCTTCTGATTTGAATGTTGAATTATTGGTGTTCTATAGTGAATCAGTAGTTGAGAACGTTTGCGACTGCCTCATTTTTTACACTTGTTCCTGAAAATCAATCGCAATGCAGCTCTGGAAAAAAAATCACCTTACAGAAGTCTACAGCTGGATAATTCTACGTATACCCAAGTGAAGGGTCAATGTCTGAGAGTTCGATTAAAATTTCTAGGTATGTTAAATTTAGGAGCGTCAGCAAAATGAACAAGAGTCACCAGCTCAGTTATCACAGACCCTCCAGATAATATAGTCTTCGATCCATTTGAGTATTTTCAATGAAATTCATTGACAAAGCTGAAAACTCCTTAGTTTGGTGATAGCTACCAAAACACTTTTCATGTTTGGGCAGGGATAAAGAATTATGTTCTTGAACTTATGAGATAGAGCTCTTAACCACCGATATGATAAACACCTACCAAAGATAATTGGCAAACAATCATTCCATATTCATTGATACTGTCTATTGTTGCACACTAAATGTTCTGCTCTTCCGCACAGAAACCTTAGCAGAACATTTTTCATACGTTTGCAGATGTTGGCACAAAATTACAAATCCTGATGTCATAACCACAAAATCACTCACCTTGCCTGGTCATAGAAGGTGCTGAGAAAAGTTGCAAATTAGATGTCTTTCATATCATGTAGATTATATAGGTTTAATGATCAAATAATAAGTGCTGAAGCACAGTAAAAACACAGCATGAACATTAGATCTAACCAGTTCATTTGACGGATATGTGTCAAGACACTCTGGACTAAAAAGGCTTCCAAATGAACATTTTATTTTACATGTGTTGCAAGTACGTACTTTGTGTGCCTCTTTAAGGAAAGAGTTTATGCTTCAGGTGCTGCTACCGTGGACACAAGAGCACGAATAAGTATAATCTGTAAGCATAATTAAAAAAAAAATACTTTTTTTGAAGGCAAGATGGGCTCGGTTAAAAAGGTGTTAAGTAAATGCCCAGAACATCAAACTTTTTCAGAAACGGCACAAGTGCTTTACAAGGGTGAAAAAAACTTAGCGTGTTGACTACTATACAGGAAATCTTATTTGAATTCACGCATGTGAACGAATACTTTATAGTGTTTTGCCTCTCCCAACTAAACACAACTAAAGTGAGATCTAGAATAATGTACGAAAACACCCAACAGTTGTGGTGCAGACACATACTCTGCTCTGGGCTTCCTTCAGGTCCTGAGAGCTGACTTGCTGCTAGATGATTGGCGAGGATGTTCCATAATATTAGCTGGAAGTTCCTGTCAAACACCAAGGGCTTTATCTGTTTTTATTTTTTCTCTGTTCCTACATCCGTCCAGTTGGAATCAGCTGCGTGGTGATAAAATGAAAATATGAACTTCTATATGCGTAAAATGGCTAGTTTAATTGTGAGCTGTTCAAGTAGCATACTTTTTCAGCAATGGAACGAGTAATTTAGGAATCTCAGAAACATTAGATATCAGCTTACTATTTGGGAGCGCTTCAACTTTTCAAAACATCTCTTGTTAAGAACCTCACCAAATTTGCTTCATTATCTCTCAAAAGAGCAAAACGGCTCCTAGAAACTGCTGGTGAACCAAACAGATTATAAAATTCTTCTTTTTTTATAGTTCCACTTTTAGTAGTAAGTAACCAGTATCAAAGACCATATTGATTCTTGCACATGATCTGGTGAAGCAGTGAAATGAAACTATGCTGTATATATTTTCAAACTTTCTCAACTGGTTCATTTATCACCTAAAATATATTTGAAGACTATGATAACTTCTGTATTGAGTCTTCAACTTGATGATGATGGTGATCTTGATATAGATGACATAGCGGTAACTGCTGTACTGTTAAGTGCCTGGAAAATCTTATTCTAATTTGATTGTTAATTGACCTGCTAAACTAGTCTCTGAAGCCAAATGTTAATTGGCAAAAGTCAGATCTTTATTTGTGTGATTGTCACAGAATTGTTTTTTCTTTGTTTGTGCCATAAGACATTCTTGTTGGTAGGTGCAAAATCATTATTTAGATAAATGGTAGGTCCTCTATGTCCCTGTAAAAGGAATTAGACTAAGGAAAATGATTTGAAACAAGCCTCATATCGCCCTCCTCTTGAACCGAACACGTTTTGCTGGCTGTCAGTCATCTATCTCTTGAGGGATATGTTTTCTGACAGGCATGTTTGGTCACATTAAGTCCACATCCATCTCTTGAGGTTGTTTTAGAGAAGGCAGCCAACAACCTTGTAAGGACTGTTAATATGACAGAGATCCCTATTTGTAGATAATCAGTTGAAATGTCCTTTACTGGATTCCCTTTCAACTTGAAGTGCAATTTCCTGTAGTTCCACATATGGTATATTACCTTCCATCAAACATATTTCAGACGGGGGTAAATGATTAGGTAGAGCAATATTCTGAAAGACAGAATGCAATTGCTAATTTCCTTCGCGCTGGGCATGAATGAAAATCTGTATCATTTCATCATACAGCCTCTGGGTGACAAGTGTTCCCATTCATTTCTCTTTCAGGTCTGGATGTTCAAGGGAAAATCGGTGGATTTTGTTTATATTCTCCTTATAAATTTTTGGTTGCATCATGTAAGACCATGACAATATGTGACATTTCCCTACTTGCTCCTGCCACTGTTTCAAACGTCAGTACCAAACAATAAAAATCTAGGGCATTTACTGTTCAGTTTCATGATTGGATTGCAAGGATATTTCTGACCGTGCATTCCTAGTGTATACAACAAAGAGTTCTCACATCAGGACTTTTCTGAAATTTGTGTGTGTGTGTGTGTTTTTTTGTGCCTACATAAGTGAACAGCAAAATTTATAGGATATCAGTATTTATCCATACAAGCACCTTGGCTTTTAATAATGAGCTTCATTGGAGGTTGCTTCGATATGAAGTTGGCTAAAAGACTCAGTTACCTCCTGAACTGACCATAGAATTGTTAAAAAAAAGCTTAGATAATTCAAGATATATGTCAGGAATGTCACAACAGTTATAATATCAACCTTCAACCTTATCATCCAAGGCACATCTTGTTTACCAAGTATCTGTGTTGATAAAAGGCGTTACCCGCACCTCCAACTCATGCAAGTGAAAGAACCTCTATTGTATCTGTGAGATGCAAAGTAGTGTTCAGAAGGTATAGATATATCTTCCCAGTACCCTCATGTAAGTATAAATGAGGCAACAGCATATAAAGATTATTGTGTAGTATTACCTGCTGCATTAATGTGTTCATATTTGCCAGATCATAATACTTTTAGGTACCATAAATTATTTGTTTTGTTGACTGTTCTTCCATCTGCCATAAGTTCATTTGGAGATCAACCATGGAAGATTCCTGTTTGCATTACATAGGATGTTCCATTTCTGTTTAGGACGTCTTGAGTACATCGAAACTGTTACCAGTGATTTGTAAGAAATGGCCATGAAAGAAAAGAATTAGGAAGTGTTTCGTTACTTTTAGTGAAACTAGAATGCTCATTGTCTGCATTTATGGTACAGACTTACTCAGCAGTGTCATAACCGATTCTGTGTCCATAGATGCCCGCCAATAGTTAAGCAACAGGTGCAAATGTGAAGCAAGGTGAGTTACAACCCACGACCAACACATTGGGTGCACTCTATCAGCTATCTAATACCCAACAAGAATAATTTGACATAAACATAAAATGCCATGGTGGTTTCTGCCAGCCATTCTATATGGTTTTACGGTGAAGCAACATTCGTTTTATAATGAAATGCAAACTGTTCAAGGCACATCTTTCTGCATACTCTCGGGTGAGATGATTGTAGCAGCTATGATTTGGAGAAAAATCTAGATCGACGTGAATAGTACTTGTCAATGCTGTAGAAAATAATGAAATATGTCCATTATTTGAGTCCTCTAGAGAGTCATTATTTGAATTTAAGGATTCTACATAATAACTGTCGGTTACCCGGGTTCAAAACAATGGATGGGTTATAATTTTCTGCTTCAATATATATATATATATATATAGGTATATATATATATATATATATATATATAATATATATATATATATATATATATATATATATATATATATATACATTATATTATATATATACCATATATCAATATATATTTCAGAAGTCCGAAGGGTTTCAAGTTTATCATTCGAGTGATAAGTTCAACATGATAGGCCTTATTAAAAAAAAATTGATTTTAGAAGGTTATAATACTCGAGGCAAATTTATCATCAGTGATCGACTACTCATGGTGAATACCTTACTGCAGATGATCATAAGCAAAAATGATTTTACTATGTAGATTCATTTTGTTCTTTTTAATAAAAAATTTCTGTCATTTGACTTTTTTTTTTGCATTTTCTTGAGTTTCCAGGGTTATGTTGTCCTCTGTAGGCCTTGATGGACTAATAACCAGATGAGTGTTCGTGTATGAACTACATCTGGTGGGCATTTTTTATTCTATTTCTTTTTCAGTTAAAGATGACAACTGATTCTTTCCATGCGTTTTATGTTTTGCTCTTAAACACACAACGGCACAGATAAGATTAATAGAGATAAGATGTAGCAATGACTTGAGTAACTCAAGAAAATGCTTCTTTGTCAACTAGACTATGGTAGTTATTTCTAAAAATTATATACCTTTCAAAAGCTTATAATTATGATTAATGGCTGAAATACCGAGGTGAGTTAACTGATAGTTAACTGATGTACGCTTTCCGGTTTATGCTCTTGAATAAATTTATCTTACCTGGGAAAAAGGCATAGCTGGTCTTGGGTCATCATGATTGATTTGTTTCTGAGTTTGACGAGATATCCATTGATGAATTTGAGAGCTTTGGAGTAAGAAAAATCACTGTACTCAATATCACCAGTGTGTCCATCTTGAATCCTTGAAAAACCTTGATAATGCCGTTATGATATTTGCCTCAAGTATCATAACCTTCTAAATCATTTTTTCTTTGAAATAAGACCTAGGTACAGACTGTTATCTCTGTGATAAGCAATAAAGGTTACAAATAAAGGTTACATACTCCTACTTCGTTCATAATAATATTGAAATGACTGAAAAAAAATACTTTCAAAAAAGAATCACATGGGTATTTTTCAAACAGTTGTTTTGTTCATTATTTTACATAATTTGGGAGGAAAGAGGCATCGGATGAGGGTACATCTAGTTTATCACTGAACAACGATTTTCTTAAGCGGAAAACAATCATTGCAATGATTTCTGCGGTATTTTATTGCCCGATCAGGACAAATAATGCGAGAAAAAGTTGTTCTCTTTGAGACACCCCCCCCAAAAAAAAAAAAAAAAAAAAAAAAAAAAAAAAAAAAAACAGGCCACAGACATCTGCCTAACCCAGAAACTTCACTGGTAGTGCTAACTAAAATCCGCACTGAGCTTTAGTTCGTTGTGGCAAAAGGTCAAACCAGACATGTTTCAGAAAACCCACCGTTGGGAGAAGGGACCTTATAAACAATTCAAATCATGCTGACGGCATCAGATGATATAGTTTTCGATAGCTGCAAACGGAAAAGCATAGAGTTAACGGCGGCAATAAAAACATTTTGTTAAATGCTTACAGTCATTAAATGCAACATTACAAATGCACACTGAGTCGTGGAACAGATGCATCGCGAGAAGTAAGATCCATTGTGCTAAGCCTAGGACGCAGTGACAACAGACCATACCGTTCAGCTTTAGATCTCTGGTAAAGCTAACAGGTACTTCATTCCATATCACCGGAAAGTGAATAATTGTAACGAGAGTTACACTGTGGGCATCATGAAGTATATTATTTTCGGAGCATAAAGTCACTGGTTAAGTCTTAAGACAAATGCAGGAGCCGAAATCATTGTAGGCATTGCCAACAATTCTCTCCTCCGAACTTCTTTAAAGTGGCCTTGAATGATTCATAAATGATGACATTCCTGGGGTATCGCACCTATTGTGAAGATATTGAGTCACTACTACAGCATGCTTAAGCAATCAGGAAGAAGCTCTGAAGGACGTAGAAGAGACGGCACAACAGCTTTTTTTGAATTTTTTCCCACGAACTTAGGTGGTTATTTATGTAGGAGTAATGCGCACGGAATGCAGAAGCTCTCTTAATTTCATTTAAGAAAACTCGAAAACAGTATCATGAATTTCAGGTATGTAACCCATAAAGGGTCACTCAAGCTGAGCTGAATATTATTATGGACCCTTATAAAACCGTTGATAACAGGAGGGCAGAGTTAAAAACAAATGAGTAAGAAGTTGCATGAAGAGCGGGAGGTACTTCAACACATAGGATAACTGAGGATTTTCCGCCCAATAGATCCATAGTCGGATTGCCCTTCTGGTAATCAAAAGGACTGATTGAACAAATTGCGGACTCGCCTTGAAAACTTCTTGATGACTAGTTCATGAATTGACTTTTTGCGTTTGTCAGGAAATTACCTTCTTGTGGTTATTCAGGAAGAAAATAATTTCTGATGCAAGGCTATCTCTGTAACAGAAGCAGAACGCCCAGGCAACATAACCCTGTTGCAGAGGCTAGTAAAAAATGTTTCCTACAGTCCTGGACTCATTTTTAGAGGTAGGGCACACGTTCAACTAAAGTTTTCAGCTTGAAAACATTTCCGTCAGCACTGTGAGGATCCAGAGATTGTTGGATTGTCTAGTGAGTGAAGGTCTAATGGTTGGTTTGTTGTTAATACTGGAAAAACTGAAAACATAAAATATGAATATTGAAAATGCACAGGATTGTCTAGTTGAAGGCATGGTTGTAAAGCAAGTAGATAAGTTTAAATATTTAGGTGCTTAATTAGGTAAGGATGGTTCTCTGAGCACAGAATTTATGGAAATTTTAAAAAAAGGCTCATCAAGCAATGAGAATGCTTTAAAAAATGTTTGGAATAATAGCAATTTTTCTGTGATATCGAAAATGAAAATTTACTAGGTAATGGTCAGGAGTATTTTGATTTATGGAAATGATTGATTGGGACTGGAATTACCTACTATATGAAGATATCTGATTTCCTAAACTATGTATAATCCCTTATTATACCTCTAACAATTTAACTTCATCGCTAATTCCACACTCACTTTGAAAATGGTTACACGAGGAAAACCTCGCAGTTCACTGTGAAACGGAGGTACAGTAAAAGAAATGAAAGTAGTTGCAGCTAGGGGCCGAAGGGACGCTGCAAAGAACTTTAAGTAATGCCTACATTGCACCGAATGAGGTGCATTGACGCCACTGCCTCCTATGGGCCTTTTTTTTGTGTCCTGTTTCAAAAACTTGTCTAATTCACTATTTCTCTTTTCTACCCTCTAGATTTACTCTAATCTTCTTCCTTTTCCTTTTTTAAAAGGCTCATGTATGGAGTTTGATATTTTCTCCTTATCTCGGCTACTCTCAACAGATTCACTTTCCTAACGCTACTTAATCCGTTGCAATTTCAAGACTCAATGGCAGATGGTCGCCATCTCTCGCATTTGATAGTTGCTTGTTAATAGTTCTGATGTAATCTAATACTGAAGTTGTACATATAACAGGAGCAGTATTTTCTGTGATCCTCATAATGCAGGTGTTCATAGTTACCACATTAGGTTATTTAAACACCTCATAAATTCTAAAGGTCACGCAAGTTATATTTTGACTATGAAAAGGAATTCTTACCGTACATTACTTATATATATAAACTTATATCCTTACAAATCTATAAACATTTTGTTAATGGCAATCATTCTCCGCAATTGCTAGAAGCCCCCGGAGACGCCGATGGAGGCAGAAAGGCCGCCAAGGAAATGAATATGGCAGGTGATCCGTAGGAAGCCACACTCCAAAGTCAGGGTCATAAGTGACTCCATCTTGCACCTTTGCAAATCACGAAATTTTTCATGATATTCTAACTTTGATTTTAGGCGCTCATCCTAAGCATGTGGTAAAACCCATCTCCTTTTACGTATACGAGCGGGCATTTTAAAGCAAAACAATATCATCTTATATTTTCCTTTTCATCACCCGAGCAATTCCAGGCGTGTTTTTTCTTATCGCACCCATTTTCTAAAATGTGTACATTTACAAGCAAACATGCAACACAAGATGCTGCAGTAGATCTACACATATATACACTGCGCATAAGAGAGAGAGAGAGAGAGAGAGAGAGAGAGAGAGAGAGAGAGAGAGAGAGTATTAGGTCATTTACCCAGTGCTATGTCCGCTGATAAAAAGTAGACCTCAACTGACGAATTCAATTCTGGGGGATTCTAAGGAAGATGTCGTTTTTATTTTGCTTTTTCAAATCTCTTCCGGTTGACATTGAGGTCTATATGACCAAGCCTATTGGATATGCTTTCAGTGGCGTTTTTGTATCGGTTGTTGATGAGGGTACGATTCGAGAATGGCGGAGGGAGTGTGTCTGGAGGGCACCAGAGTTCGCCATAAAACATTCATATCTCAATTAGCGAAGGCTTCCTCCCTCCATTGACACGGGAACCAGATGCCTTCTCTCCGCAATATTTAATAAACAAACATATAACACCGTGTCTAACATCATCATTGTTTACCTATAATTCCCTTTGAATAGAGCTAATACGGGAAAGCCAGCCCGAACCAATGAGGGACGTTGTGCCACTGCATTTCGTACGAGTGTCTTTCAAGTTCGTCTCCTTCCGCCAAGGACCAAAGGGCTTTCCTCGAGCGATGCCTTTCAAAAGGGCACAACGGGAAGGCGCAACCGTTAGTTATTCATAGACCCCACTTGATGGCGAGAGTTTTTGTCGAGGCTCCGTTGCACAGCGTTGTTTATTCGCATTTCCCGAGATTTCTTTTGAGGGCCGATGTACCTCGTTGGGGCGCCGATTAGAAATTCATGGATGTCATTTTCCTCCAGATGAGATGATAATGGCTTCCAGACTCCGTGTGTGTAAGTTAGTTTTCTGTAAAAATACTATTAAAGCCAGTTGAAGGCTGGAGTAGTTTCCGGCCAGCTCTCCAAGAGAACCACGCACGGTACCTCTCCCTTCCTTCGCCCATACACAAGACTTCAAGGGTCTGAAGACTTGGGGCAGGGGGCGGCCCAGCGGAGGGGACAGAACACTGAAACTAGTTTCCTACGAGTATGTAATAAAAGTAAAGAACATACCCAAACAAACAAATGCAAACACACCCACCCTCTCTCTCTCTCTCTCTTCTCTCTCTCTCTCTCTCTCTCTCTCAGCCCCTTCGGCAAACGTATTGCATACGGTCGAAAAGAAAAATAAAGAGTGAGGTCACGTGCCAGTCCCACTTACACCCATTGATGGCTTGATCACCTTTGTGTTATGTAAACTGATTAAATCTACTGAAATGGAGAGGAAACAAGAGATCATGAACTCTTATTGAGTATGGCTCCAATGGATACTTCACTGTTGTTTTAAACTTTGTGTGCATTTGATTTTTTGAACAGACCATTGATTTTTTTCACAGTTTTGGCCCAAGTACTTGATATGTTTGGGATAACGCGGATTATGCGTCGGGAGGCGCTGCTGAAAAGGCTTTAGATGAGACGAAAGCAGCCTAAAGCTGTGATCATTCGATGAGTTCCTCTCGAGGAAGTTTTGAAGGTGTCTGTCTATCTGCCTCTGTCTGTCTCGGTAGATTGACTTATTGACATAATATACAAGAACGGCGAACAACCGAAGATGATCATAAATCCTAATTCTTTTGTTTTCTTCCAAATGACTCTCATTGCAGAGTCCTTTCTTTCAGGTGTGATCGCGGTACTGAACTGACACTTCTTCTAATCAATTGATTCGTCACCGATAATATAGACGCTTCCTTGAGCAAATGGAAATCTCCGTGTGGGCAGCTCTATCTTCAGTCTTTAATTCTCAGGTTCTAATTTTTGTTTGTGTCACTCGAGTGGAGGAAAATGATCAAAGATTAAGATAGGTTCGATAATATGATTTTTTTTGTTCCACGGAACTTTTCTGTTTAGCTAGTCAAGACACCAGATGCTCAAAGCAGGAGAATAAAAAAGACTGATTAAAAAGTATTTAGTCATTTATTGTTTAGCACACCGGTGCAGCTTTAGTCTCCTCAGTTGGAGACTACTATTTGCACCCAGAAAACCTGGACTCCAAGTCGGTTCGTTCCAGGAAAGGTCTGCAAACACAATAAACTCAGCTACTCTCTGACTTTTATACTGAAGAGCAGCCCTAATGCTTACTGTTTAGTTTTATGTAAAAGAAAACTATTTTTCTGTCCGCCCTCAGATTTTAAAAACTACAGAGGCTAGAGGGCTGCAAATTGTTATGTTGATCATTCACCCTCCAATCATCAAATATTCCGAATTACAGCCCTCTAACCTCAGTAGTTTTTGTTTTATTTAAGGTTAAAGTTGGCCATGATAGTGTGTCTGGCACTGCTAGTGGCAGTTAAATTGCCAACAACACAGGCCATCACCAGGCCGTGACTGAAAGTTTCATGGGCCGCGGCCGAGAATTTCATACAGCATTATATGCTGTAGAGAAAACTCGATTGTGCCGAAGAAACCTCGGCGCATGTTTACTTATTTTTTCGGGTAACTATACTCTGCTTTTTTTCCATCTGTCCACCCGCCTGTGGTGTTTGCGTATGGTAACACTGCGTCCCGGGCTTTAGATAGTTACGCTATGCGTAAGTTTTAGGTAAATAAAAGGATATCTAGGTGTACATTTGCAACTGAAAGTGTTTTAATAATTTACTGTATGCGAATTACACCGTTAATATTCGAAATAAGATATTGTTATTATTGTTGAATGTAAGCTGAATGTAACTATCTAAAGCCTGGGACGTAGTGTTACCATACGCAAACACCACAGGCAGGTGGGCAGATGGAAAAAAACAGAGTATAGTAGACACAATAAATCAGGAATTTGTCTGCATCAAGTCCTACAAATAGACCATGTTTACACATTCATAGGATGATAGATGTATTTTTATCAAAACTTTCTTTTATTAAACCAGAGTTGATCATTATATTTCTTTTTGACGTGTACTCGGAGTAGACCGTTTTTTTAACGCCTGTTCAACTAATAGCGTGATTATTGACTCTGACATGAGCAAAAATGACACTCTTATCTTGTGCATAGCCTACACAGGTTTCATGTTTTTTATTTCTTCTTTCCAGTGAATTACTAGAGGGTCCGCAACAAGTTTCTCCCATAGATTACATTAGATTTGATATATAACTCCTTGGATATTGTCAGGAAAGGGTATTTACCCTGCTTTTTGCGTTCTATTTTTAATCTTATTTACCATACCAAAATGACAGTTTTTAAGCAGATAGCGACTACCATTAAAGCTACTGCAATATGGCAATGCATATAATTTTCTTGTTTTATGTTTGTCTGTTGTACCATAATATTCTTCTTTTCAATTCTCAGGGCATTGTTACATTAGATATCAGAATATGTTAATTTCTTGGTTATGTTCCCTGCAACAACTATTTCAGTGTCGATATGCTCTTGAAAACCCTTACCAGTAAACAGTGATTACTTAATTTTATAGTTGAGACTCGAATATAAAGGAACATATGAGGAAACAGTGGTGGGTTTTCCGCATTGACTAATTCAGATTCATTATTACTTTTGAGAATTCGGCAAAACAAAAAGGGAAAGCTAAAATTGTTCATTTCACGGTAAGTATTATCGATGGTGCCAAGAATCTTTGTTACCCGGCCACATGCAAATTATTTCGTCAATGTATCCAACCCGTTCTACATATCTTGGAATAATCTTGTTTAATATTCTGTTCTCATGAAGTTCCACGTATACGATGCCTAATATACTACACTCCTCAGAGCTATATTTATATTTTAATTCAAATATACAATTTTTAACCCGACGTTTGAATTGATTCTTTTAAGACATTCTTTTAGAGGATAACTATCCAGCTGTCTGGTGTTTTGGGCTTCAGATAATTCTTGCGAATCCCTTGTTTCATTTCTCTCATGTAATTTCACATTTAGACAATATGCTCCTGTGATATATATGCTCCGGTGATATATATATATATATACATATATATATATATATATATATTATATATAATATCATACTATAAGTATGTATATATGTATCATATTATATATATATATATATATATATGCATATATATATATATATATATATATATATATATTATATATATATACTATATATATATGCAACAGTAAATTAAAACCGAAGCCTGTCATTGCAGAACG
>NC_061089.1:4181498-4218998 GCF_015104395.2 Macrobrachium nipponense | reverse complement strand
GAGTACCTTCCAGTCGACTAGATGAAGCACCAGTGGCTCAACTGGATGAAGCAGTGGCTCAGTTGAATGGACTACAGGTGGTTAGATTGAATAGGTAACTGGTTCAGTTAGGTTGGACAGCCGTTGCTCGATTGGGTGAAATTCCTTTGTTTTGACTGATGGAGTACCTACGGGTTATTGATTAGATGGAGGACTTGTGGTTTGCTTGGATGACCGACCCTTAGTTCATTTTTAATCGAATCGGGTACCTGTGACTCGATATGACTAAGTATCTGATGATCACCATGCGGCAGATGAGTCATCTGAGGGGATACGTTGAGTTGCCTCGTGCAGGTCTTTGATCATAGAGTTAATCGCTCTCGAATCCTAGTCTTCGGTTCAAATTCTTTTGCTTAAGGGTTGCACTCCGAGTAGTACACTTTCTCTTTCTGTGCATCTTTAGCCTATGTTTATTTTTTCGCCGATTATTGTCTATTTAGCAGATTGGTATTAATGTTTCTGATGAACAGTTATTCACTGGCTTGGTATTTGCTCTCAGTAGTGTTCTTACCAGCCTATTCTTTGCTTTGTCTTCTTTCTTATATCCTGGTGAAGTTTACCAGCCTGTTCATGGCATTCTGGTTTATTCCATAAGGATTTTTAAACAATAATGATAATAATCATTATTATTATTATCATATTCAGAAGATGAACCCGTTTTATATGGAACAAGCCCACAGGCGCTATTGACTTGAAATTCAAGCTTCTAAGGAAAATGGTGTTCAGAGAGTAAACGGAAATACAGAAAGAGATCTCACTTATTAAAAAGAAACAATAGATAAAAAGAATAATAATGAGATGGAAATGTATTAAAATACAAGTTGAATAGCATTAGGGTTTTAATCCATTTCATCTCCGCTTGAGCTTTCGATGTTCCATTTGTACAACAACCTCAACGATGTCAGAAATAAAGGACCTCTGGTACTGGGCTCTGCAGCGAGGCACATTTACTGCACATTGGTGCTGCTGTTCAGAAAATCTGGTTGGACTCGGCAGGTAATTAGGATCAGGGTTTAATTGTGAATGTGAACCATCTCTGTTGAAATTCAACTGATGAAATATGAACAAACATGAGGCCATGCGTCGATGGTCCAAGTCATAACCGCTCATGTTAAGAAACAGTAACCTACCACCACGATCAACTCTATCTAAAAGAGATAAATCTTTGGCAGAAGCAGATCTCCATCCATAATAAGAAATATAATATAATAATAATTAATAATATATAATAATAATAATAAAATAATAATAATAATAATAATAAAATAATGATAATAATAATAATAAATAATAATAATAATAATAATAATAAAATTAATAATAATAATAATAATAATAATAATAATAATAATAATAATGCTGAATATGATTGCAAAATCAGAATATCTTTCTTCTCCATTATTCTTTACAAATTTGTTCTCAAAACAAGTCGACATAAAGTACTACGAATCTCTTCAAAATCTAAAAAAAAAGAGTTGGCAACGTCTACTGCTCCATCATAATCTCTCAGTAAGACAACATAAATAAGTAGTGAAACATCAGAAAGGGGAAGCCAATATTTGTAGTTAATAGTTATTTGAAGGAAAAAAATTGCAGTGCTTTGTCATAATAATTCTTAGAAATTTTTTGTCTATCTGCTTTCGTGAAAATGATAATTTTGGTTTTCAATAATCTGTGACAAATTTCTGAGTGGAATCAATACAAATTTGTCATGAAAATGACTTAATTGGAATAAAACAGGTAAGAATTCTACCCAGAAAAGTTGATGTTTATTATCACTAACAATGCTTCCATTTTCGTTCCTAAGTATACATTACAAAACCTCGAATCAATGCCTTCATTTACTTCCTCTGGACATTAAACATAAATGATTTAGGAAAAGAGTTCTGCATTCCAGACCATTTTGCCTCAGACAATCAAAAAGTCTTTATGTATTTTTTTGCACACGCCAGATAGCCTTAAGGATGGATCTGCAAAGCATCCCTTTTATTCCTTGGCATTTCTTTTCTCTTTTGCCCGAGAGGAGTCTCTCTTGAAAGCCTCTTCGTAACCCCTGCAGCCAAGGAGGAAGTAAACATCCGAGATTAACCCTTCTATATTCTCATTAACTTCTCGCTAACGCCTTCACGGGGCTGCATTCACTACTCGTACCAGGCTAATGGTGAGCCGAACCCCGATGCTAAGTCGGTACACATCGGTCTAAAAGGCAGTCTCCTTCGCTCGGAGTGCGGTGGGAGCAATTGATAAGCAGCCGGGACTCCATTCATGGTCTCTGTGACGGAAATCGCCTCGAGCGTGTCTTTGCAAAGGCTTGCAATCGCCTGTTATTGAAGTTGATTGGTGTTTGGTAAGTCATGGTGCCTGGCGGCCTCCATTATAAAAAGAAGTCTCCCGGGTGGCATCCGCCATTGTGGTCGGAGGCCTCCTGGGTAAACAGGGTTACGCAGAAGCGAGGCAAACAAGATAAGAGAAATCCACTTCTGAAATTTTTCTGAAAAACTCGTTTATGACCTCGCCTTTCATTCCCGCTCAAGTGAAAATAGGCAGCGATGGAGAGCTGCCCCGACCTGACCTGGATAATTGTGTAGTAGAAAGTAGAGTGGGGTGAGGAGGAGGGATGATGAAGAGGAGAGGAAGCTTGGCTCAGACGGCTGCTTGTTTACTCAGAGAAGAAGAAGAGGCGGCGAGGAAAATTGAAAAAGATCCCCAAAGATCCCAAAGGAGGTTTGCCCAAGAGCTACGAGGCTCAAGGGTCACTCATTAGCCTCCTAGGTTCACTGCAGTAACTCACTTGTTATTAAAACTGATGCTGTAGGGGTCTTCTTCCTCGAAGGGGAGGCAGGTAGGTACACACAAAGCAGTCTAACAACGGGAAACATCACAGAAATGCCGGAAACAACCGAATCTCAAACAAAAGATGAGCGTTGAAGGAATCAGGGTGCAGTCCCTCATAGGTTAAAAGAGAATTGCACTTCTCAGGAAGGAACAAAAGGACTGGTAAAATGATAAGGAATCCTTAGGAAAGCAACAGGAGAATGCAGACTCTGAAACAAAGGTTATCTCGAAACTGCCTATGCAATAGATATGTAAAAGGAATGAATAAGTAAATAAATAAATAGATGCTTTAAAAAGTAAATAAATGGAAATTAAAAAAGTGGTAGATAAATAAATAAAAAGAATAATAAACAATGGAAGTAAATATATAAATTGACGAGATTTAAAGAAGAATTTCAAAGAATCACACACTAAAAGGATTAGGTCTTTATATCAGGATTCTGTAAAAATAATTGTAACAATAATGTTGATTATTACAAATGATGCTTATCTTATCACTATAATAATTACTACTGTAATCATTTGGTTATTGTTGCCTTTCGGGTAGATAATATTTAGGTATGAATGAAAACTATTCAGTGATAAACGAAACAAGTATTACGGAATAAAAAAACAGAAACCATATACAGTTAAATAATCTAAAGCGTCAAATCATATGCTCATATGAATGACGAAAATCAGGTCCCACATGGCATAACCATTTAGGTGGGAAGTTGAAACCCTCAGAGCCATCCATGTACATACCTACGGCACTGTATTTCGCCTCACAAGTTTCTTGAGGATTTAGAGGCTGAAAACGTATTCTTTGTGTAATTTCTACTTAGATCAGGCGTCTCATTTTATAGATGAATTCTAGATTTAAAATACTCATATGCTTTGATTAGGAATCTTAATATTTCGTGTGGAATTTTAGAAAAAAAACCAGCAATTTTTGAGAAAGAATGTTCGATGATTAATGATTTATCCATAAGTTCATTTATACAACAATTGTCAAAGAAACTGTTATAAGTCAACTTTTTTGAGCACGCTACTAAACATCTACTATATAGAAGTACAATTTAAATCTTCTTTTGTTTCGAGGCATACAAAAGTATGCACTTTCAGTTTTCTGTAAAAGAAAACTATTGTGCCAGCTTTGTCTGTCCGTCCGCTCGCTTTTTAATTATGTCCGCCATCAGATCTAAAACTCTATTGAGGCTCGAGGGCTGCAAATTGGTATTTTGATCATCCACCCTCCAATTATCAAACATACCAAATGGCAACCCTCTAGCCTTAGTAGTTTTTATTTTATCTACGGTTAAAGTTAGCCATGGATCACGCATCTGGCAGTACTTTCCGGAAGCATGGGACGCACCCTCACTCTATCGGATCTGGTGAGCGACTGAAGAGCCACCGATGTGACTGGTCAAAGCTGATGGTTTTATACAGAATTATACGTTGTACAGAAAACTCGATTGCGCCGAAGAAACTTCGGAGCATTTTTTACTTGTTTTCAAATGTGAATGAGATGAAAACAGTAGGCCAATAGAATGGACTCATTTCCAAATGAAAGAGTCATGTCTGTGACTTTTTCTTTCCCATTCTAAACTCCGGAAATAAAGGAAGACTAAATACTCGAGAGTTTAAGAGTCAAAGATGAATGTGAGTCATCTAGATGGTTTATCACGATTATGAAGACTTTACAAATACTGAAGTTGGATTTTATGTTACTAAGAAAGGAACCCAACAAACCCCGATAACTTATGAGAGTATTATCCGACCAATGATCATAAATCACCCAGGGATAAGTGAGCCCCCAGGGAAGATATTACAACTGTTAAATGTGGTTTGCCGAGTCGATAATGTCACTGCAGTCCTGATTTCTCCTCTATCTGTCCGCTGGTTCGAATCCACGGGAGGACGAAATTATTATTAACTAAAAAATTCCCTTTCAGTTAACATATTTGAAAATATATTAATTCCGAGGTAGGGTGAATTGGATGTTAAAGGACATTTGTAGCTTAATGAATATATACATATGTGTAACATATATATCTCTTATATATATATATATATATATAGAATAACCGTATATCATTATTATATATTTATATTATATAGAATATTATATTATTTATTTTTATTATATCTTATAATTATAATATATATAATCGATAGCTATATATTATCTATTATACGTTAATATATATTATATTATAACATATATATATATGATATTAAGATATTATCTAATTATAATAGATATAAATGATATTATATAATTATATATATATATATATATAGTATATATATATATAGTACAGAATATAATATATTATAGTACCATCTGTAATATACATATATCATATAATATGATATACATATGTATATATATATATATATATATATATATATATATATATATATATATATATATATATATATAAACGTCATAAGTATGGAACTTTTCCAGATATGGTGTAAAAGACCGGGGTAGTTGTTTACAAAGTAGAAGTAAGTGAACCTACTATAGGAAGCGACTTTCCCCATTTATAGGAGAATTACCAACAAATCAATGTGGAGGAAAGAAGGAATGTGGCTGTCATCGTAGTAGGAAAGAAACGACAAAAAAGGGACCTAAGCCTGAGTGACATTTCGTCCTGTCAGATAATAAAGGTGAAGAAAAGGTGAGGCCGTAATAGAGAACATGGTCTAAAGCACTGGTTCTTAGCCTTTTTGTGCCCAAGCACCCTTTAACCAAATGTCAGAATGTCATGCCGCCCCCGCAACCGCCCTTCCTAACATTGTCTGCCTCAAAGGGTGCATTTCAGATAGCATGCAACAAAGTGCTAACAAAAACAAAAGACCGAAACTGAAACATATGCCTTAATCCACAATAAAACTCCCCCTCTCGGGTTGCGAGCAACCTCGCTCGGAAGCAACAGCGGTAAGTTCAAGAATTCATTCAAAAGTGTCTTTTATATGTTAGAGGTGGATTGCATAGAGGTTGGTCATGGGATCTTTTAGGCCTGTCCACACTAGGAAACATTGTTTGGAAACAAATTTTGCAAACTGTTTTGCAAACAGTTTTTTGGATACTGCTTGCAAAAGGCTTGGAACCTGTTTGCAAGCAATGTTTCCTGTCCAGACCGCTGTTGTCGCCAAGATTCCTGTTGGTGCAGTAGCCTCTGTATTCTACTTGGCAGTTTTAGTGCACTCGAGGAGGAGGGATAAGAGAAAGAAAAAAGGATGAGTGAGGAAGTTTTTAGAAAAAGGAGTGTCACACACATAGGCAAATGTGCACATATACATAAGTACCCATAGGTTCATGTGTACATATAAATATATACATATGCACATCTACATATGTAAATATGTATATGAAAATAAGTAAATATAAATATATACATATGTATATGCATTATCCTGGAGAAAAGTCCGTTCCCTTAGCCATCCAGAGAGTTTCGAATTCGCTGACTGTGAAACACCGAATCAGTTGAACAAGTAACTAATGGAAGACCCGACAGATGTCGCACCGTAAGGACCTGGAGCATACAAGGGTCTCCATATTCTAATATCGTTAGGAAAATGATCGTAAAGATTTTGTTGTTGACGATAGGGTTTGAGTGTCAAATGTGCAGTTAAGGAAATGTGCGAAATAAATATGAGAATAAGAGTGCTTAGGAAGTCGTATCTTAGCTTGTTTATCTTCTCCCACTTCCTCAACAAGGCAACTGGATCTGTTTTCCTCAATTTAACTCGATGATGGAGAGAGGAAAGCCAGTTGGCGCCGGAGAGAGAGAGAGAGAGAGAGAGAGAGAGAGAGAGAGAGAGAGATAGAGAGAGAGGGGGAGAGATTCGGATTTTGAGAGCAATTAAAAAGGGGAATTTGTTTTGACAAGTTTATTTTCAGGGTTTTATAGGGGAATGACTGCTCAGTTAATACTGTTACAATTACGAAAAGTCGATTTTCGAAGATACCAGATAAAAGTTATATTTCTTTCGATCCCGACAGAAGTTTCACTCAGAAATTATTTTGGAGTCGATTCCTTGATATCCAGATTTTAGAATTTTTTTATGATTAACATTAATGGACCATAATGGAAAGCCACAAAATAATTTTTGTCGTGAAAGTTAGATTTTTGTTTAAACAATTTTTCTTATACATCGGTGTTCGTGACGCAAAATCTGTTTTGGGCCAGGCGAGGTCAATTTTGGAACGACCCAAATGAAGACCATAGTTTCCTTTACGCGAGTTTGTGTCGACCGACTATTGAATTTATGCTTTTCCCGGTCCTTTGCGCAGCGCACTTGTTTGATGACGTCATCGAAAGCTGATTTTCGGTCATGTAAAGTCCAAATTTAGACCTTGGTAAAGTCTTTCTTCATTATTGACAGTTGGCTGGTAGACGTATCAGTACGATTAGTGGATCGGCGGTTATCCATTTCTGTAATATTTCTTTGGCCGGCTGTAATTAACCTATAATTTACCTTTGAACTCTATCCTACGGTAAGGGGCACCGATGGGAATGCGGGATTTTGGGTGGGGTAAAATACTTGGGGGAAGGTTTGCCGTGTTAGTGTGTTATTTCCTCTTATTTATGACATTTGAAACATGAAATACAAGCTGAAATAAAGCGATAAATAAACCGATAATAGAGCAGTTACATAGCCAAAACCCACATATTACTACTGCTATGACGACACTGAATCCTACTACACATGCGCCAATCCTAGCGCGTATGCGCCATGTTATAGGGGAGCTTTTCAGATTGCCTTCCTGGAAGGGTCGGTACGGGGAGGCGGAGCCCACAACCCCCCCCCCCCCCCCCCGGGTAAGGTAACACATTCTACTAGGTTAGATTGGTTAGGTTAGTATCATAACCTATGTTACACTTCTAAGATTACCGCCCCCTTGGTCAGGTAACACGTTACCAACTCGTACCTGTCTGTGCCTTCCTCTCCCAGTACCCGACCCCAGCCTCCCCTTACCGGACATAAGGCTCCCTGGTGGTTAAGTATCCCACACCTCCTACCAGAATTCAAATATGGCAGTTTGTTTACGTTTCTTGGCCCCGAACCAAAACTTCGAAGATTGTTCAGTCGAAGTAGATTATGGCAGTTGACGTTTTTCTATGTTATTTTACTGACTTTACAAGAGTTTAAGGTAATATTTTGCCCGGTCGACTGTGACTGATCTGTTATTTACCTTTAAGCTCTGTATGTCGGTACATCGCACCCCTTGTACCGTCATGTAGACTTCCAAGGTAAATTACGGTTTAATTACAGTCCAGTGTTGATAATTAGAAGATATTTAAACGAAAACTTGGCTAAGTCTAGCAGGCTCGTAGATAGAGGCTAGTAAAACGTCATTACTGAAGGCCTTCCCTCTCATTGACACTGTAGAATGACTCTTTACTATAGACGCCAGCCCACATACTAATGAATCAAGACTCAGATGCTTGTAGTAGTGGACTAGTAGTGTATTGAATTCTTATTTTGTCTCGCACACTCAATCCCCTAAGTAGTGCACAATAAGAGAATAGGCATCAAATGAGAATGTTATTAATGGTATATATAATACAGTTCCATGGCGCAATTTACGTTTCCTTTAACTTGAAATATGCACAAAATCTTACATCGACTAACTCTAACACACACTGTGAAAGCCATTGTTACCCTGGAGTTTCAAGGATACGTAAAGTATCGTACAGATGCCCACGAAATTTGCTAAACGGTCATAGGGCCTGTGTGGATAAAGACCAGTATTTAGTAAATGAATAAAAATGCATTGCGTAACGTACTTTGTTTTTCCTATGCACACGGCCATGTAATATTGATAATGAAATTATTAATCAGAATTATAATAATTACATTAACATTCATCACAGATTTTCATTCTTATAAATATTATAATCATCATTATTGCTATTATTCATACTTCGACATCTGAATGCATAAATACATATGCCGTATACATACACTTACACACGTAGATATGGTACTCACTTAAATACCCATACACATAAAAGAAATTATATATATATATATAATATATATATATATATATATATATATATATAGTGTGTGTGTGTGTGTGTATAAGGAGGTCAGTAGAATAGGTAAGTTGTTGAAAATGGTCGTTGCAGCTAGTCAGTGATATAGTTTATCAGTGAAGAAAATTCGGCCATTGTTTATTCTTGCTCTGAAAAGTTAGAAAGTCTTTGATAGAAACAAAATATTTGCATATCTCTCTTTTTCATAATCGTCATTCAAGTATTTCCCTTATAAAGGTCACCTTTGTCCCTTTTGTCTAAATCGTTTGGTGCTTGTGTATCACCTTATTAACCACTTACTTACCTGGTAATAATTAACATACGACCCATTCGACTATTTTCGTTATTGCATACTGCAAAAACACGCAACACGAAAGCAGTCTTACGGCCGCGAGGACAATTTGCTAGGCTTGCCATAGGTGAAGCAGCAATCACGTTTAACCTGGCTTTGGCCTATGAATGAATAATCGGCTGCCCTCACCCTCTCGTCGGCTATGTTCACTATAATTCAAGGTTACCAGGTTTATCTGGCCAAAATATCGTTCCAAACACCTCTAAATGGCTGTATTTTCATTTCAATAGGATTGTATTTCACCAATTCCAAAGGTTTTGTATAACTGATAGTCAAAGGGTAAATAGATATCGCTTTATAATTACTATGTATTCCTATAGTTAACGTAACATTGTACAACGAAAATAGTAATATTGCCATATATATATTTACAAATTTAATTTATAATACTATCATATGTATATATACCAAATTCTTATTAATTGTTCGTGGTATCACCAACGGAAACCGTAAAATTATCATTCTCAACAATGATTTGCCTAGCCTTTCCTTTAATATTTATTGTACAAAAGGGTCAAATTTTTGGGTTCTCGATAAGTACCTTAATGATCAACAATAGACATCACTGCATGTTTTTGTAAACGAGGCTGTGACTTCAAATAGCTGTTTCCCAAATACGATCTATATCCGATGCTTTGGTAAACATTTATTGACGAAAATCAATTAGACACGGTCCTGAAATGCACAGTCATTTAGTACCACTAAAAACCCGGGGGATGGGGACAAAAACACCGAATCCGCTGACTATGGAACCCCAAACCAGTTGAACAAGAAACTCTATATCTAATAACTTTCTGAAAGTGATCTTCAGGTTTTTGTTGTTGACGATTCGGGGTTTGAGTGTAAAACTAAAATGTGTTACCAAAGGTATACCTTTTACCACAGGGATGGGGTAGCGTCATCCTTAAGCCTTTGGTTTAGGTAGACTATTGTATTAATTTAAAAAGGATCAAGGCCATAATACTGTTTGTGGATTAATAGTTTCATGACGATGGCATTCTACATTAGCAACAATCACAATAGGACAGGTAGACGGTTATTCAATTCACAGCGCATTATCGTTGCTGTAACCTCACATCACCAACAAAACCGCCAAGTAATACACACTGAAAAAATAATTCGCTAGTTACGTCTATTAGACTGCCACTTACCCAGAAACTCTCTCTCTCTGCTATCAATTTCTTTCCATCTTTTTACTGAATATTAATTTGTTACATTGGTGAAGGTATCTGAATCTTTCATTTTGTATTAGTATTTAATAAAAATGACGTATAACCATAATTTACAAGTGTCCAAAACCTGCATTGGGTTGTCATCAACCACAACACCCACTTCCACTATGGATATTGGCCCAATCACGCAATATAACTAAATATAACAGATCTATGAATGTTTCAATATAGAGGATGCACCAGCAGCGGTTTGTGGTTGCTACCTCAATCACGTAAGGGACTGAAAATTTGACTAACCTGCTGCGTAAATGTTTTTATTTTTATTTTTTTTTTTAAATTTAAGAGGCAGCTTGCATATTATAGAATACTATCGCTTACTTCCTTACCTGCACATTTTACACTCAAACCCAGTACTATCGTCAAGAACAAAAACTTTACTTAACGATATTAGAATATGGAGAATTTCCTCGATACTCAAGAAAAATACCTGCTTCCCACTCCTTCCATTCCAGTATGCCCTTACATTGCGACATCTGATGGGTTCCAATAGTTACTTGTTCAACTGCTTCGGTGTTTCATAGTCAGCGGATTCGTGTTCACTCTCTGGATGGCTAAAGGAACTGATTTTAGTGCACGATAGTACATATACATGTATATATAAAAGTGTATAATTACGTATGGATAAGTGTACATATGTATTTAAATATAAGTATGTATGTATTTATATATACTATATACATATAAATATATATGGAAATATATTTATGTATATATGCACATATACATACATATATATATATATTTCCATACATATACACACACATATATATACATATTACACACACACACACACACACAAATATATATATATATATATATATATATATATATATATATATATAAACATATACATACATCATACATGTATATATTATATATACTACATATACACAGAACACTAAATGTTTTCTATCCTGGATGGGAAAGATATTTACGGTAAAGGTTTTGCAAACAGTTTGGGAACTTTGTTTCCAAACAATGTTTCCTTGTATGAGGCTTTATTAGGAATGTGAAGAAGTCTGACATTTATAATATGACCAAGTAATTGGGTGCGGCAATCACTGAAGAAGCTTCATAGAGCAATGCTCAAGTAACGCTAACATGTGAGGACGGTGGTCTGACGGTAAAGATATGCAAAGGCAAACTGAATCCTTTAGATGGAAGTAATTGTGGGTTCGTGTTGAAAAGCAACTAATGAAGGATAACGTAAGGAGTGCATTTACATGCAATTAGTATATGACATTCATACCTGATTTGCTTATGGTTCCAAGACTCGGTTTAAAGTACACGCAAAATCTTACTCAAGCTTATGATGTGACTACTTGACAGAGAGAGAGAGAGAGAGAGAGAGAGAGAGAGAGAGAGAGAGAGTGAGAGAGAATTTTCACAAACAAGCTTTCAGAGAAAAAAGAAATGAACAGATAATTTCCCATCCAAATCGAATGAAACATCAGGCTGCCAATAAAACCTTACAAGATTTATCAAGAATGATTTGCCTCCAAATTGATTTTCAGTAGAAACTTTGGATGCTGTTTATGCTTGCAAGAGCTCTTGAAACGTGTCTTCGCACATTTTTTTATCTGGATGTTGACACAAGATAATTATGACAATAAATAGGTTTTACTTTCTTCTTTCTTGCTCAACTCAAAGAACCTACAAAAAGTAAGTTTTCAAAAGACGAAAAATATTGTAAAACTTGAATTTAGCTGGAGAGGATATAGTACTGTATGCTAGTATTAGATAGAAGGATATTATAACTTTATTTTCACCGGAGAACAACGTCATATATAAAGAGAAAAATCTTGAGACGTTCCAGATTATGAAGCGCACACGAGTGTGTTTGTACGTGTGTGTGCGTGTGTGTGTGTGTGTGTGTGCGGGAGGCCGTGTGTATGGAGGCATCTCCCGCAAGCCACAATTGTGTTAGTAGCCTCCTGGTAACTTGCTTACCGCAGTGTGTTGGGCCGACCTAATGCCGAAATGTAATTTTAAAATGTAAGAAAGGCGGCGAATTTGAGGTGGTGGATTGAATTAGCGTTGAGCTCCAGTGATGTTAGCGCGGCGGCCATGGCCACGTTGGGGTTCTTGGGGCCCTGTTTGGGTGGGAGGGGTCGGACCTTGGCGTTTGGAGGATTGAGAAAACCGAGCCAGAGGAGATGGATCTCGGGGGTCCTACGAAGCAGTAGAAATGGAAGTTCGTCCTTATTTCTGAAGGGGAAGAAATGGGTAGTGACTGAAAGATTGCGATTCAACGGGAGAAGATGCAGCTTTGCTGAAAGAACTAATCAGAGCAGGGGTGGCCAGACTTTTGGACTCCGAGATCTACTCTTAAGACTGAAACTCTTTTACGATCTACCGTACTATATAATCACATATCGTTACGTGGGAAAAAATTCAAATATCGCCATAGTACGATAAAACACGAGCACAATGACCTCACACACACACGGCGATCGACTAGTAGGTCGTGATCGACTGTGTGGCCACCTCTGAATGAGAGACATTTTGTACGGGATAAACGAGCACTAAGCAGAATATGTTCAGAAGGCAAATCGAAGCTTAACCTGAAAACGTTCATGTTATTTACAAGTTGATCGTTTTAAGTACTACCTGCCGACAAACATTTCAGCTGTTATGGTTCATTAAAATTAGAGGCAACACCAAATATCACCACCAAGAGAGGCAAACACGATCATGACAAAAATGAACAAAAGTGAGGTTCTGAACGCCTGAGGAATTCCTCGCAAGCAGATGGCGTGATGTGGCGTCCACCATCGAAAAGATCAGCAACGCGCTCAGAGGTGGTATACGTATTGATAACTTTTGGTTTTAATATGAAGTGCAAGATTTTAAGTGTTTATCTCAGTCACAGGATAACCATTCTAGAAAGTTATGTTGTAACTACTTGGTCTGCCGAATATATTTACATGAAAGTTCACGAAGTTGGGTAACGAATTGCATTCGTTACATAACTTCATAATTTGCAATTTTCAACAATGAAGGTGCAGATAGAAAACATTGCCTATAACATCTGCAACTTGAACCATCATTCAAATAATATTGCAATCACATCATTCGTAAGTATTAAGTGCTAACCATGGGCCCCTCTTAATAGTTGGTAATTTCATTGCACATAACCATTTTGGGAATGTCATTTCATGTCACCGGAGGAGCAGGAAGTGAGGACGAGCGAAACAATAACTCAAATAAGCTGTTGGGTCTCAAAGATTATGAAACGAAGCCATATTTCTCAAAAGCACATGGTACTTATTCATCGCTGGATGTCTCACATTGTTCATTCAACATAGTAAATAGATATGAATGGAATACAAAATATGACGACCTGTATACCAGTATTATTTCTCAGTGTTAAATTCCCTTTTACAAAATCTTCCCACGAAACATTCTCCTCATTAAGCTATCCATAAAGCTGACTGGGAAATATACCAATACACATAAGACAAAGAGACCACAATGAAACTAATAATTCTATCACGGATTTTATTTAAAAGATATCGCAGATAAAGCCATACTCCATTCTATACCACATTCTTAAAAACACGAAGCCCTTTGATTGTATGATATTCCATCAGAACAAATTGAAAAATTAAAAGCATTCATCTTGATGGACAACCTTTGCGGGAGGGAACTTGCCAAAAATGATTTCATTATTATTAATGGAAAATTGATGCACTACAACCATATACAACAAACTCTCTGTAAAGCTTAGAAAAAAATTATACGAGGAAGACTATCATGGAGGCAATATGTGTCAGACATCTTCAACAATACTCCGGTTCAAAAAGAATGTACAAAATTCGAGAAAATGAATGGGGCATTTGTTAAATCACTATGACCTGCTATATTAAAGAAAACTTTTTGATCCGAGGGATACATTGAAAAATAGTAACTCTCCACCTTTCCCAGTTAGAGCCAATAGACTGTTGTCAACAACTATGACTAACTAATTTTCTAGAATGACTCTTCGTTGGACTATGCATACGATAAAAAGCTAAATATTTATCTAAAACCTACGCACAAACGTATCCCGAAGACATCATGAACAACATGACACAGAATTTATAAAACGTTAAGGTTTACACATAGCAATGTAAACACGTAGGTCCAAACCCCCGTCAGGAGTGGGATTTGGAGTCATGCTAACCAACAAAACATGATAATGATGGCCTTGTCTAACAATGTTTCAGTTTTCACGGCAGAATTGTGCACAATGGGATCAACCACTGAAATGATTGGAAATATGCCATCACAGAAATTTGTATTATAAAAGCCATCTAAAATTATAGCCCAAAACTAGCGAATGTAGTAATGCGGTATTCATCCTATTAAAAGGACAAACACACGAGAAATTCTGACTCATCTTAGAATTGGTCATTCTCGTTTGATCCATGGATATCTGATGAATAGCCCCTGTGACCCCAGTCCCTAAATGCACATACTATAGAGTAACTATGTCAGTTCAGCATCCATTGCTTGAATATCCAAAATGTAATGGACGATGAATGTCAAATTTTGGAAAGAAAACATTTCCAATTTTATCGGCATCGCCATCATTTTTAGTCAACACCAATTGCAAAATTTTTAAAAGCTATAATCTTATAAGTTAAATCTTAAATATATTGTTAATAAATACAAGTCCTTCAGGTCAAACCATATATTAGACACTACTTAGGTGTTATTGAAGATGCTCTTCGCAATTGTTTGCAGTTACTTGCTGAATACTTCCGTTGCGGATTCAGAAAAAAAAGAGGGTGGAAAGGAACGGGAAAGAGGGACAATCATGCTGGAGGTTTCGCTCCTATCAGCCACGATCAACTACCATTGCAAAGCACCGCAAGTGAGTCTTTCTTTTAAAACCACTGGCAGAAGAGACGGCGTTGTTTTATGTATATTAGTTTCAATGACTCTATGGCCATCATTTTTCGCATTCCATCGGGTAGTTTTCTGGCCTGTAACTTGTTTTCGATCTTTACAAGCAACAGAATGTTAGACTTTAAAAAGAGATCGTTATGTATGCGCTTTATATAATTCGTATTGTAGTTTTTTGCTGATTGCCAGTGGGAAAAGAGGCGGCTTCTTGCCTTAATTGTCTCTGTTGTTCATATAAATACAATTCGATTTTTTTCTGGAGATCATCATTCGTTGCGGGGTTACCTTCCGGTGAAATACATTTTAGGGGGCTATCATTGCTGTCAGTCTGATATCTGGTACGTGATATGAATAAGATCTTTCGAAATAAATTTGCCCTATCTATCTAATGTAGGGGTTTGCAATCACTAAGCTATAATAAATTTCCCAACCCTTGCAATGCAGTCAAGACAAATAATTGATTTCATAAATTTATGCCATCTTTTTTGACCTACCAGTTACCTGGTTCACAGTTCCAGGCGGGACTCAGTCCACTTGCACTGGAAATCCCTACTGCACGGTTTCAAGCAACGTTACCTCTGGCATGGCCATATGAACTGCTTGCTCATTTGCTACCGCCACCACTCTACCGTCCACGGGTTACATGACACGTTTGCATTCCTAGAGATCGTGTGAAGGAGCTTGATAAGCGGGCAGTTGATTTAGCACTTTCCCTATTTCATATGAATATGTCCCAAATCTTTGAACCTTGCGTTACGTCGCTGACATTTGGAAAATTCTTTTAGCCGTTCTTATTCTTCACGTGATTTTGTCGAGTAGTTTTTGGCTGTTTTGCCAGTCTTCGTTTGATCTTATTTGACATTTGTTACTTATGATAAAAGAGGTCTGACGTTGTTGGTTTAAGGGAGCAGGTTGTTAATTTGACAACTAGATGGTATCATCCCCTTATTTCAGAATTTGTAACGCCGGTCTCTTCTTACCGTTCCTGGATCTCTTAGGATCAAATACGTCTTTTTACTCCAGTTAATTAGGGCAGATTAGTAAACGTTTCCTCCTGTCAACGTAGCCAGAAATACTATATTGTTGTTTCACCACCACTTACCAAAGACTTTTCGTTTGTTGATAGTCTTTTGGATACAGAACGCATATGTACTTTTTACCGTTAAGCGTGAGTAAAAGAGTAGGTGTCATTCAACTAAAGCTTGAAACAGAGCAACACAATTAATGAAGACCTCATTTCAGTCCTGTTTTGAAATACCGAACCTCAATAGCTATTTTTCTTTAGTGTTTTAATTTGCGGAAGCGGTCTTGTGACCCGTTTCCCTTTAAAGTGGGAGGAGTAAGGCTGCAGTGTTGTAGCTTTTACTCATTTCTGTCTCATATAAAGACACCTCGAGCACTGAGGGCATGATTTTCCCCACCAGGATTTGACACATTTGTCATTGAGTTTGTGTCAACTGAATGAGAATGACTGCCCTGCGCTAAGTTGGAGGGACAAAACCGCTCAGTGACAAAAAAGGAGAGAGAGAGAGAAGAAGAAGAAGAAGAAGAAGAAGAAGAAGAAGAAGAAAAAGAAATCAAAGTATGCGCATTAAAGTAAAAGATAAAATTATGTGTACTTTTGTTTTTGAATAATTTTATACGAAAGCTGACATTGCAACTGCCAAGATCATCCCCACGAAGTCCACAATCTGACTGCTAAATTTTTGCTGAAAGAAAATTATGAAATTTTCTTCTCCCTAGAATCTTGAGTGAGAATTTTTATTTGCAAATGGCCCAACAAATTGACGAAGCTCGAATAGAGAGAACAGAGAAGATTAAGCCGGAATCAAAAATCGGAAAAATTCTGACAAGAAACTAAATCTCTCTTCGCTTCGCTTAGAGGGAAATGCCGATGCTCTAAGCGAAAAGACTTGAGAAATATGTTCCTTTGTGGAAACCCAATTAACGGGGAAATCCCCCCCCCGCCCCACTCCCCGCCCCCACAGCCCTCCCGCCCCATCCCTCCTATCCAACACACAAACGAAGTTTACGCGAATGAGAGAGAGAGAGAGAGAAGAAAGGAATTCCTGAAAAGTTTGGCCAAATGAACTAAAGTTCATTAAGACTCTATTCTATAATTCATGACGGCCAAAACAAACACTAAACTAATCTTCAGTGCCATTTTTCACTTTATCATTTTCGGATGATTTTCATTTTGGTTACAGAATTTGATGAGAGGCTGCGTCTGATTTGTCATTATCTGTCTTTATGCGTTGACAGTTTATATAACATACTTTTAATCCAAATGATATTTTCATTTCTACTGAAATTATCAGCGGTTTTATATAGTTCAAGATAATATGTATTGTAATTCTAACAGTGATTTTGATAACATAAATCTATATTCCAGAAAATTAAATATGCAGTTATATTTTCGAAATACGGTTGTAATACCGAATATAATCAGGGTTACGTTGACTACAATTACTTTTGGTAAATATTCTGACGTCATACGAAATAGAAAAAGGAATATTCATATGAAAGCAACAACATTTCCTCGTTTTCATATTGCGAGACTTTGATCTACTATGCAAGAAGGTAAAATTAAATTATGACAATTTTTTATTAAGGAATATTGTCCTAAAACCAGATATATTAAAGACAGTGGTTCGTCTTCTCAGTTTGTTTGAAAAAACATATTAACTTTTTGGAAAGAAATGAAAAACAAGTCTTTATAAGGGAACTAGCACCAAATAAATGTGTCCAAAAAGGTGTTCGTTCGTATAAGGGTAAAGTTGACGAAGATGACTGTAATCATTTAGAGCAGACTTAAGATGGTTGATTGATTTTCTCATCTCATTTCTCCATCGTCCTTTTTGCCATATGATGGCTTTTCTCTCTCTTTCTTCTATATATAGTACTTTGATCACTTCTCCACTGAGCAAAGGGAGTATTCCTCCTCATCTCAGACATGTTCGTAACGCCTGTCAGGCCACATCTTCCCACATTTACTTTTCAGGATTATTATTATTTCATTGCAGAGGTCAGCAAATGTGCCTTTCCTGCTACATCTAAGCTTTGGAATTCTCTTCCAGCTTCTGTTTCTTCTGACTCATATACTTCGGTGACCGGTAATAAAGTCACGGGAAAAAAAGTCACAGAATAAGTCACACTTTTGGCTGGGGAAAAATGTACAGGAAAAAAAAGCCGAAAAAAGTCACAATTTTGGCTGGGGAAAAATTTACAGGGAAAGAAGTCACAAATTTATGTTGGCTGGTAATTATTAGGTTAGGTTATAGGCTAGGTTAGGCCGTTAGGTTAAGTTATAGGTTATGTTAAGTTAGGTTACTTCTTTCTTGTGAATTTATTACCGGCCACCATAAATTATTGTGATCTTTTTCCTGTGACTTTTTTACTCGTGACTTTTTTCTGTGAATTTTCTCTAGGCGTTTTTAACCTGGATTCAATACTTCTCCTATCAGTATTAGGGCCAATTCTTTTGTCACGAAATTTCTATTTGCTTCGTTCCTTCGCCCCTGAGCCAGAAAAGGGCCTTTGGTTGCCCGTCCACTTGTCCTTCACACTGGAAAAACAATGCTTTGCCCAGCGAGGTGATAAAAAAGGACAGAATTAGTGGTAGTTAAGAGTTGTGGGTTTAAACTAGGGAATGGGCGACTGGATCAGGCATTTGCATAACTTACGGGAGAAGTTACCGAGAGTAAAAGGAGAAGGTTATGTTATGTACCTGGATATGGCCATAGCTTATAGGAGAATTAATAAGGATGCGTGGTAAGAATGCATAGTGCATCAGGAAATATGCTGACCGCAATTCAGGTGTTTATATAAGATAAGCAACAATGGACGTGTTAGATGAGAGAGTGACCAATTACATATACAAAGGAATTTTGAGAAAAATGCGTTTTGCTCTGCAGGAGATGCAAAGTTGTGGGATAGGAAAAGTGGCTGACGTATGGAAGTGCCAGTGTTGATTGAGAAAACAAAGCGAAACTGTGGAGAACAATGAAAGAGTCTGAAAGTGTTTGTAAGAAATGAAAGCATGAGTAAGATGATATGGGCAAATGGAAATAAGTGAGATGGGCAATGAATGTTATTATGGGCGATGGAAAAATGGAAGTGGTTGATTCGTGTATGTGTCTAGTGGTAAGTACAACGGATATCGGCAGGAAGAGATTGTAACTGAAGCCAAGAATAGCTGGAACAACGAAGGTCGCAGCGTCTACGGAAAACCTTTGGAGGAGAAGAGTCGAGCTTGGAGTATATGTATGATAGAGTGTCGAACTAACTTTCCTTTACTGAAAAAAAAAAATTTGAATTTATTGCAAGAAGTGGTTTACATAGCAAATGAGGAATAAACAGTGGTAAGAGAGAGAGAAAGGGAAGGAGGAGCTAAAGAGCCAGAGTGTGTTGGATAGGTGGGAAAGGAACTGGCACTGAAGGTCTTTAGTATCTAGGAAGCGAACGAGTGTGAGTAAGTTATAGGTAAATAGTGCAGTGTTAATCGATGCTGTTGTGCCTTTTGTGAAGCGACTCATTACCTAGGTGTTTCCATAGCTTAAAGGTTGTGGCCCTCAGCACAGAATTTTTCTTGGCCTCAGGTCTCTCTGGGAGGCGACAGTTTCAGCGTTTCTTTATTTCGAATTTTTTTATGTTAATTGCGAGACTTTGTGTCACTGTAAATCGAAGCAGAATTATAGTTAGTAAGTTAGTTATTGTTATTGACAAAATATACAACTATTAATACAAATTTGTCCAAAAAGAGATATAATGCAAATTACACAAAGTAGACAATAATCTCTTTTGTTCTTGCAAGTACATGGTTTAAGAAGAAAAATGCACCAAGTACAAATAACATTAGCATATAAGATTATAAAAAACGGAAAAGAACTTAATATAGAGAAAAACGTAGTCGTTTAACTATCATTTTTCTGAAAAATCATTCATTCATAAACATCGGATTATCAGTATCAAGTCCTAATACACATAATGCTTAAAAAGAAAAAGGAAAGTTTATTTGGAGAAAAACCTAAAACAAAAGACAAAGCCGCATATGACCTATAGATACGAAGAACTTCATAAACATATGTACCCAAATCAACAATATTATCAATTCCATTTAATAAAGTGCTCAGAGACTCAGAACTCAGTTTGGATATTTATGCCTACATGGCATTGATGGAGGACAATTGATCAGAACGTGTGACTCGTCCTGTACTAGTGCTATTATCACAAGTACACACCCATATTCTGGAGGAGTTCGGCTGCACCTACCTTTTTCTATACGAAGGTTATGGGACATGAGTCGTAAACGGCTGAAAGCTACGCGAATATACATACAAGTCAAGAACACGCCTTTGACTGGGAAGTCGCAGACACAGCGCCGCTTGTACCACTAATTCGATAAAATCATTCTTCAAATGGCTGTCAATAACAAAACACACACACACACAAACAGATAGTTTTGTACCGCGATTTGTAGCAATTGCATATTTCCGCTAAGTATGTTTTCTGTTTTGAACAATGTTCATTTGCATATTTAAGTAGCTTGTTGACTCGTTTTATTATTATATGTGACCTCACATTGCTTTCTTATGTAAGTTCTTTTCTTAGAATTGTTTAGTACCCTGAAGATGACTTTGGAATAAAAGTTGAAAGTCTTTCATTTGCACGGGAGGATCTCTTATATACTTCACCCACGGGACCATTGTGGAATTACAAGATACACACAGACACACACACACACACACACACACACACACACACACACACACACATATATATATATATATATATATATATAATATATATATATATATATATATAAGCGGAGGTCACCTCTTCAGACTAAGCTATCTTGACATGGCACCAAGAATTAAGACTGAGCATTTATGTTGAGAGATGGGAAAGACTAAAGTAAACCGCATTTTAAAATTGTGAGAGATTTTCCAAGGAATGTAATATTCCTTCGGGTGACTTATCCAGCTTATGGCAATCAAAGAGGACAATCCAAAATGACTAGAGATTTGCGGCCATCACATCACCTCATGGAATCGAAGGTTTGGAGCCGCGAGGCCTTATTCCAAAGACTTGGTTGTAGATTCGGATCAGTTTACCTCACAATTATCTGTCCGGCATTCGGAATCTAACTGACGCGTAACGCTATCCGCTTATATATCAGGATGCATCAGTTGATGACATTTGTGCATCAATATTGTTAATGATATGCATTAATGATTTGCCTATTGACATCTACGCCAGACCGGCGTTATTACATTTCTGTGCCATTTATGTTAATAACAATCATTTATTACCTCATTATGGTCGTGTTTTTATCGATGCTGTAAATGTGCTCCGCCATCAATTTCGGTAATGAAGTTTATGAATTTATTTTGTGGGGGACATTAATGCATCTCTTCTCTTAATGATATTTATGAAACGACTCTGATAATTGCATTTTTTGCATCATTCCGTCGTTGACATTTATGAATGAATGCAGTTAATGATATTTACACAAATTCTGTTACCGACATTTATGGAATTGTAATGTTGGAAACATTCAGGCGTTGTCTGGGACTCGAACAACATTTCCGACATTTCATGCTTGAAATGGCACCGATATTTTCGTACGAAACAGGGCAATGGAATGAGCCCCCAGCCCTCTTAATTAAGGACTCTTGGGCACGAGCTTCTTGAAGTCTAATGGGGAAAATCATCGGCTTAATCATCCTTGATTCCTATTGTGACGATTTTGAAAGCTGACATTTCCATTCTCCAGCACCTTCATCGTACGAGTTTTTTTTTTTTTTTTTTTTGTTTTTTTTTTTTTTTTTTTTTTTTTTTTATACCAGCGGTTGCGATCACAGCCTAACCGCTCATCAATCCTTTTATTTGGTCCCTTTTCTAAACAGTGTGTATTTCCGCGCTGAGGTTACCGGTGTGAATGAAAATCTTGGCTAAGGAAATGACTTTAGATAGGATTCTGTCTGAATGCCTTTCCCATTTTATAGAACTTTATAACAACAATCCAGTCCCAACCAGTAATTATGAAAAATAGTTGTATTTGGGTTTAGAACACTATAAAGCGTCATACTGAACATCAAGCTCTTTCTTGATTCCCCCTCACTGTACGTACGCTCGTGGTAACACTATATGTCCGTTCGTGGTGATGACCGTCATCACAAACCGTTGAATAGAAGTCTGTCTGTACAGTCTGTCGCACACTGGTTTGGCAGTCTTCCGAGAAAATTCGAAGCTGCAGCGAATAAAAGTAAGGGTGAGACTGTGAAAATCGTCAGGTTGCGGGTGCCGATACTGAAGGGAAACTTTTAATATATGACTTTACGAAGGGAAAAGCGATACCATAGAGTGTGCTCTATAGTATCTTTGATGGAGGTCTTATCTACAATTGTTCACCGCAAGATACTACGAGGCACCGACTGCTTTTTAATAAGTAAGGACCTCTCACTGGAAAATGTGGCTGGTATTAATCAGTCATCATCAGACAGTAAGTAGCGGATATATATTGAAATGTCCACTGTATGATATGCATTTCCCTTGAGTTATCTTTGATTTGTAGGTAGGGGAAAAAGCGTGCAATTTTTGAATGATTTCTCTTTGCACAACTAGAAAATGACGTCATCACGATTTGAAGACAATTTTTGTACAAGTGAGTTTACACGTAATTCAAGCTCAGTCATGGTTTTTCCCACGATGCAGCAATAGCAAGCAGTTCGTCAGAACTCAAACGATATATGCTTTATAAGTTCTTTTGCAGATCTTAATTCTTAGCGGCATTTTCATTTTTGTGCAAAACTTCTGTGAATGCATTAAAACTTCTTACACGTATTTCTCTGCCATATATTATTTACCCGTACCTATAAATTTCTTTAATTAAGGGAAGTGACGTATTTCTCCGACCAATTCAATCATATCAACCAGTTTATATGAATTTGGGAGGAAAATAAAAGTTGAAAGCATTAAGAAGCTTACAAAAGAGAAAAGAAAAGAAGAGTAAATTCAAGAGACAACAGGAGAAACAGGACGATAACACAGGATGCAAAAACGGTCAGCGAAGGAGGAGCGACTCCGCCCACCTCTGCCCTAACTGAGTCACGGCTCCTTAAACTTCGGCTCGACAACTGGACCATAGTCTTCTTCTCGGGGGTTCCCCTCTCGTCTCTCCTCACCAAATGACCAGCGCGTGACGTAAGCCCACGACGTAAATCATGACGTAATCCGGTCAGACGGAGAGGTAATCCCGACCATTCAGGACGTAATCTCTTTCACCTCTGACTATATCCTCACAAATGCTGTGGTTAATCCAGTCTGTTCTTGGCTCTAATCTGATCTAATCCATTCCTTGGGTGACGGAAGAAGATTGGGCTTAGTAGGGGAGGGAAAGAAAGAAGGCGCCGCGGGAAAACTAGTTAGACTCAAAATATAAGACAAAAGGAAAATGGCCAAGACAGGGGAAATGAAAAGTTCTTCATAACAAAAAATAAAATTACCCTTACTTGTTAAATTGCTAATTAGTTTGTAGGTCAAATCCACATCAATCACGATTCATTTTCCTTCCGTGAATGACTGACGCACCTGATGGCATTACGAGGCACAGTTTCTCTAACAGGAATGAAGCTCATCACAAAAGTGATTTCTTTGGAACTATCTTTACCTGCGATGAGTGAAAACGACGCCACTCTCGTTTATTCATGGACTGTTTCTCAGGTTTAAGAATGCATAGCAACGGCTCGGGCTTGTCTCAATTCATTTTTAATCAGTCTTTCTCTTCCACATTATTATGTTGAGATAATTTTCTCTTTTAGGGCTGAAATAGCGTCATACTATGACATGAGTCTTCTAGTCCTGTAGGTACCTTCGTTCCTTAAGCAGAGCATCGTCCAAGTTAAAATGATCTTCATGACAGGGATCTCCACACATAATCATAGACCATCTTTCCGATGACCTCAGGAGGTTATTTCAAAGTGAGGCGATTTGCACGGTCTGAGCTTCATCATTTCGTGATGCTCAATTTTTTCATCCATTACCTTCAATTGGTTTCCACCTCGGCGATTCCCATTAACATTGCGATCAACAAACTAAATTAGTAACCATCAGAATGAAAAGATGGATTTTCGATGATTTATTTTAGCACTGGAATCATCAACAAGAATTGTTTTACTGTTTTATGTACAGAGGTAGTTATTTACAATTAAGATGATTTCGTTCTCAGATTCCTTCAGACTAAAGAGATAAATTGATGAGATCGAACTAAATCTGTTTTTTCATCACACAGACTAAATATTAAAAAGGATATTTCAATTTATTTCACGCAGAGTGCTTTTTCCCACTGAAGCTACTGTTTTAAGAAGATATGAGTTAATGAACTGAAAACACTCAGTTGCATCTTTCTCTGAGGCAAATTTCAATCTTTATGTCATCAATTCTTGGCAGTCAAATTCATCAGATTGAAATTGTTCTTCATATTAGTTGTGCTTTATTAAAAGTTTCGCTATGGACAGTTCATCTCTCACAGTTCTAAATAAATAGTTTATATTGAATTTTTCCGTCTGCTGACAACTCTCTAAAAGTTAATGGACTGACGATATTTTTAAAAATATTTCTTGCTTCATTATAAATAACTTTGGTTTATTTGTATGAAGACTTTATACATAAATTATATATGAAACTGTAAACCAGTTTTTATAGTTGATTGCTTGATTATATATAATTTTGGTTTATTTGTGTGAAGACTTTATACATGAATTACATATGAGGCTGCAAACCAGTTTTTATAGTTGAATGAAAAACTTGAGAAATGTTAGGCTTACTATAGTGCCTTGGAAATGGAATTTTTCTCATGACTTTTCTGTTTAACCAATTCAAAGAATTCCGTCGTCTGAAAAGCCGCTCATGTTAGGAAATTTTACCTGGGGAATTGGGTGCACTGATTTCATTCGGAGACATTACATGACTGGACATATTCTGGAAACTGACAATTTCAGAAACAACTTCTCTCTCGCACTGGAAGGCATCGCTCTACTGACCTTCCAGGAAGCGATTGTACTGAAAATGTGACTATTTATAATATAACGAACCTTTAGCAGTATTTACCGCTTCTGTTTTTAAATTTAGCAGTCACAGTGAGCAGTCCAGAATTTTCCAACTATTGATCTTATTTTTCTAGTGTTCATTGATGTTTTATAGAAAAGAACTCTCCATCAAAAAGGGCTAACTGAATATGTCCATCTAATTTTGTTAGAATAAATAGCAGAACGTGAAATTCCCGCAATAGATAACTTTTCAGAGTACTTATTTCACAGTAGGCCGATATCCTTTTTGGGAAATTAACTGAATAATTACATCACGCCTCTTGATTTTTTTTCAAACAAATTAATTATTCAGGGATAATTGTTCCCGAGATGAATGAAATGAGACGATTCGTCATACGGTTTCTGAATTTCTCCCCGTGAAATCATTCGCTGTAGACATTTAGGTTTCCATTTAGTCATTTACCGGACTGATTGACAGGTCGATCTGTTTTGCACCGTGGCGGTGCAGTGACTATGATCGTCCACACCCACCTACCTCAAGAAGGGATGGAAACTTTGTTTATTGGCGTAAATTAGTAAGGTGAAGAAATTCTTATTTTCTGTTCCATTCATGAAATTTTTTTTTCAATCATGTATTGAAGATATTAAGAACATTAACTTCAAGACAACTAGTCTGCATTTTGCAGTCCAAGTAATACAAAACATGAAATTTAAGTTTTTTTCATAATGAAAATCTCCAATATTCTTTTAATAACTAACTGAAACAATAGTAGATATATATAGTATATATATCTATCCTTTTTATAAAGCATACATATTAATTTCTGAGTTGTCTAAATCGTATACAGGAGATATACCGTCTACTGACTCTCAACACCAAGGAACTATAGTTCAACTTTGTATGCTGGTGCTCATTCCGGTTCTGGTCACTCCTCAGATCAGGTAGTACTTTGATCTGGGCCTCAGGACAGTACGTAACATCCCTTAAGGACTTGTCGTCTCGACCCTGTCTTTTATGTCCTTAATTCTTGGTAACATGGCGAACGGCTGCTACTCTGTTCTTTCCTATGTGCACAAAGGTTTATGGATAAAGTCGTCTGATTTGCATATAAGACGACCAAAGTCTCGTTACTTGATGTGCACGTGTAATCACACTATTCTCGGCAGTTTCTAGGATAGTAGGTCGTCACTGAATGTAGAACCGACACCTACCTCTAAATCATAAACCTTCCGTGTTCCACTGAGCTTTAACGCAAATGCTTTGCTCCTAAAAAAAAAAAAAAAAAAAAAAAAAAAAAAAAAAAAAAAGAAAAAAAAAAAAGCCGAGCTTTTATTGACCTCACTTGGAGAAATTGAAGATGATTATGGATATTGAATTCGATGCCAATCATTCCTCAGAAACTCCAGACTCATGTCTAATCTTATCACAGACGCACTGAACATGTCAAATAAATGAACTTGGCAAATGATGCGGAAGAACATTCACTCTCTTTTGTGGTTAAGAGCGCTTACGCAAGTCTCCCACAGTGGACGAAGTAATTGAATCCTGATGAGATATCGTTTTTAATGGCCAGGCGTTCCTCCGTCTATGCTCGGTTCCAGGACTCTGGGCGCCCTGAGCTAAGTTAATAGATTAGTCAGTTGTGTTCTTGCAAATGCGTTCATCGTTGTCTTTTCGGCGGCCGGTAATAAACATCACAGGAAAAAAGGTCACGGGGAAAAAGTCACAATTTGGGCTATGAAAGAAGGCACATGAAAAGTCACATTCATTCATGTTGGTAATTAAAGCAATTAAATTAATAAAACAGCAAATATTTTGGATCTTTCCAAGGGTTTCGTTATCTAGGACTAATAATTCTTTAGGGTCATTATCTTTATCATATTTACAGTCTTTTGCTTAGATTTTTGCGGTCATCACTAACGGGCTTGTACTAAACACACCGGCAAGGTGGATACATACCGGGCAACAAAGCAATCCTGACTGGCTTATACTAAACACAGGCTTAAAAAGAATCCCCAACGGGCTTCTGCTAAACACCACAAAAGTAGAGACATACGGGGTTTAAAAATCTCCAACAGGCTTGTTACTAAACACGCCACAAGGTGGATACATACCGGGTTAAAACAAAAAATTCCCCAACTGGCTTGTACTAATCACGCCTCAAAGCTAGATACATATGGGGTAAAAAAAAAAAAATCCGCAACGGGCTTGTACTAAACACACCTCAAAAGTGGATACATACCAAGTTAAAACCTTTGGGTGTCGCAATCTAGGAAAGATTAATGTGACTTCGTTTCCTTTGTCTTATTTTCATGTGACTTTTTCTGCGACTTTTTTTACTTGTGGCTATTTTTTACCTGGATTCGTGTTTCCGATTTCTTCGATGGCAAAGAATCATCTGAAGGAAGCTGAAAAAAAAACAAAGCTAAGTTTCAAAATATTAAGCAAATATTTTCAACAATTATAACAACATCAATGTAACAAAGCAATAATATAATATACTATAATAATAATAATAATAATAATAATAATATAATAATAAAATAAAATAATAATAATATAATAATAATAACTAATAATAAGAATATACTGTTAAAAAGAATTGTTGTGTTTAGAAATTTAATTTTATATCATAGCTTTTCTATTCTTATAAATCGCTTTTCTGGCTCAGCAATATTATATTTTATAACTTGCCAATATTCATATTGGTATTTAGTAGAAACGACGCGAGAATACTTTTTTTTTCATTTCTATTACAAAAAAGGGGATTCTGGTGGATGGTATATCAGAGCCCGTGTTCATCGACTGGTATACTGTATACTGGTATATAGGCAGGGTGAATGACTGGTCTTCTTCAAGCGGGGCCCGTCTCCTGGTATGCTGGTATAACTGGTCGTGCCCGAGTACCCGACGCATTGGGATACTCTACTGGTATACAGTCAGCCTGCCTGTATACCAGTATACAGTATACCAGTCGACGAACCCTGCACGAACACGGGCTCCGATATACCAACCTCCAGAATCCCTGGTTAAAAAAAAAAAAAAAAAAAAAAAACATTCCCACATCCTTTCTATTAAATACAAGTTTGGATATTAGCCAGTTATTAAATAATATTGCTGAGCCACAAAAGCGATTAATAAGAAGGATAGAAAGTTATCATATAAAATTGATTCGCTAAACACAGCCAGTCTTTTTAGCAGAATATGTTAGAGAGAGGGCCTTCTTCCAAGATAATAATGAAAATCATAATTTACGTAAGTCTTTGGAAATGATAACAGCAAGCAGGACTCCGTAGAAATTATTAATGTAGTACCATGACAAGCCTTCATATTTGGACTCATAAGTGTTTAAGATACAAAGCCACATCAGCTACGTGTTTTGGAACACCAAATGAGAGTATTGACTCAACTTGTAGACCTACCAAAGTGATTGCAACTTTTGCAATGGGCTTCACAATCAATCGAACAACTACTTCGAAAGTAAATGACGTAATATTTGTCATTTTCATAACTTTTGAATTTTACCCTTTGGTAAGCATAACTAAAGCGTGCCCTGCAAATTTCCTTTTGAGGTGAGTGTGGAATCAGACTCACTGACAGTTATTTCAAATATTTCCAGAGAAGGGTTGTTTAAAATAATATAATATGTGATCATATATAGCACATTCCATCTTTGGAAACACTTGAAAATAAGTGTCGGAGGAGGATGATTCCACGCTATTCTCCTCCTAATTTCAGCCTCATGGAGAGTTTGGTTACCGTGTTGTTAAGAAATACCAAGCGAACACAAGTGTTACTGTGAGTCAAATGTGTTGTTCTAGATATCTAATCGGTCTCATTGACAGTTTATCATCTCATGTCTGGAAGCACTTCAAAGAAATAGGTATAAGATCTTCATATTTTCGGCTCGGCCTGAGAGGATTTCAAGTTCATTTAACATTTCAAAATCAGCCGTCTTTATTCTGAGAGCCTGCCACCCGAGGGGCAACTTAGAGCTTGTCATTTTTGTATGTGAGTTAATACACATTATATTTTTGTTTTACCTTTCAGATCTGAATCTATTTGAATGCTCATTAACTCCTTTTGGCACTTTATTAACTCTGAAAATACCGATGAATTTAACGGGTTGTCATCTCATCGGCCTTGGTGCTCATACGCGTCGGTGGAGCTTGGGCGCTCAAATGATCCTGAGGGAAGCGCCGAAGAAGCCGAGTGGCCAGCCAGTCTTCCCACGCCAGTGAGATAGATAGTCAGCCAATGGACCACAAAAATGACAAGAATAATGTATAACAGCGTTCCTTCATGAATACTTAAAGGGCAGCTCTTCAGGACACTCTTTTGAATAAACTGGGCGACTCGTCAGAATGGGAGACTTACAGGTGAGGGGGAATTGAAAAAGAGAAGAACACCGGATGGGAGTTGGAGGTGGGGGAGGCGGGGAGGGGATTCCACCTCGTAAACGTAACATTCCTTGAGGAATCTTCGACAAGTCTCACCGGAAGATCTTTGTAAGACTCTGAATGTCGGCGCAAGGACGAACTCTTCTGAATAATCCATATATCTGTCAGTCCCTTATGAATATTCCGAGGGAGGCTGTCCCACCACTGAGGAGTTGACCATAAGTATTCCCAACCTTCATGTAAAGATCGGCCGCGACGTCCAAATGTCCAATCGAGGAGCGTCACATCATAAAGAAGAGGAGGAGGGGGAGGAGGAGGAGGAAGAAAGAGGCCATCGAATATTCAGTCTCCTTCCCTTTCCCGCGCTCCCTTGTGGCTCATAGTTTATTCCGAAATCGACACTTGACAACTCTCCGGGTGATGTTGCCATCTGTTGTTCTCCTACTTGCAAGTCTGAAAAAGAGATTTCTTTTTTTTCCTTTCTGGGCAAAACGAGATATTCAAACAAGAACAGTCACTCACTTCTGGTCCCTGGCCAATGGAACGTCAATAAATACGATAGGGGCGAGATGCTGTCAGGAAGATAGGATCTTTAGGTGTCACAATGACGCCCTGATCCAAAAGCCAAGACTGAATTAGAGAGAAGCGGTGTAGCAGGAAACGAAATAAAACAATCTTACTTTGCCTGCGTTTCTGCTTTGCTTGTGTATCAGTTTCCATGACACTACGGTCGTTACAAACAGCTGAACATAACTAAGGATTTGTCCTAGTAGCCGGTTTTAGCTTCTCGAAGTGGCAAACGAGATCGTTGAGGTTAAGAAAATATACTGAAAAAGATGAGCGAAGAGCAACTGGGTCTTTCCTTCGTCTGTTGTTCTATCTATCTATCTTATATACATGTGTACATATGTAAGTTGATATCAATCAGCTAAATGACCTGGGATCTTTTTTTCCTTGGCACCGACCTTCCCGAGTCATTTCTAGTATTCCGTATTATGAGAAGGGAACTGCTCATCCCCTAACCTGTGATCGGAATCGTTTATTTAATACATTTATTTTAGAGTCACCTTTTTATCATGGACGAACGCCTTTAGATTTCCAGGGAGCGCTTATCCACCGCTTACTTCCACGATCAAAACACAAGCACAATCCACTTCGACAAAACATTGTTAAAGTAAATAACTCAACACGGAGAGTAATGCTTTGACGTCACTACTAACTTTAGGTAGTAATTATGATAAAAGGGAGAGAGAGAGAGAGAGAGAGGAGAGAGAGAGAGAGAGAAGAGCGGCCCTCGAATTTCCCAAGCGTTGGCCAATCAGAATGAGCCAAACGAGATACAGAGGGAATGTTTACGACTGAAAATTCCGTTACGTAGGATTTTATTTGTTGTAAAAACTTTCCATTAATGGGGGTTTTGTTTATTATTTTTCAGAATAGTTTGCCGATGCCGAATAGTCCATTTGTATTCCATTTTCGAGGGCGCAACTTGTATTTGTTGTCGATTCATAATCTTTTTCACAATTTGTTTTTTTCACTTGAAACATTCCCGCGTCATTTATGAATATATCCGATGAAATTGCATTTAGCAGACGCCAGGAAATACATTTTCCATCAATACGTGAAAAGGCATCAGGAATTTGGTCGTCCTAATGAAAATTACTATTTTTCTTTTTTATTTCTCTTACATTTATTGTCACATGCATGGAACGAGACCTTTCATGTCAACTAGGATGTTTTCGAAACAATTTCCAAAATATCCCCAGTTTTATACACGCTTGACTGTTTGTATGTATGTGTGTATGTATGTATATACTTCGAAGTTCATGATACTTCTCATGGCGCACAATAACGTTAATGAATGTCACACATACAAACATTAATTTGTATACATCATCATCGAGCATCACGTCATTGGAACCGAATGTTATTTTTTATCGCCTTTAACACAGAAATCTTAAACCGTAAAAATTATGGAATATTCCTCCACATTGGACAAAGTCTTGAGTCAGATGATTTCCTGTATTCTTTTACGTCATCTCAGGCATTCACAAGACAAAAGGACAGAGAGAGAGAGGAGAGAGAGAGAGAGAGAGAGAGAGAGAGAGAGGATCTCTGTCAAGAAACGTCACTGATCAGGGATAGGTTTATAGCATGAATGACAATGCAATCTAATGAAGTAGGCGAAAAACGTCCAGGGAAGCAGTCACGCCATCTTGCATAAAAAAAAGCCCCGCGAACGAAGACCGACCATCGGGGAAATGAAGCAAAATGCATCTGGCCAAAAAGGATACTATTTTCTAGCGCTTCGAAATGATTGAAAGCGCTGAATTTGTCATCGTCGTCACGTTAAAGGAATAAAAACCTCAATGTGTCACTTGTCAGCTCTTGTTGTTGTATCATTAGTAAGTGGACACATAAAACAAGGCCGCCGCCGCCTCAATAAAATATCAAAACTTCAACTTCAAAACTTCACTTCACTTTATGCTCTCCTCTTCTTTCTGACGGTAATATAACTAATAATGAAAATATTTATCACTCTCATTATTACTGTAATAATTACAAGAGTATTAATGTCATTATTCATAGTACGCGACCGCGTATACACTTATTTTCGACGCCTGGTGCATGTTTATGAACATCAACATAAAAAATAATTTGAACGATACAATTTCTGTAAAGCACTTGCGATATGCGAAGAAGGATAACAGGCATCAAAGCGGTAGGTCAGGTCAAGGAACGAACGTAGAATTCTTAAAAAATGACCCAAGTTATTCTCAGATCCTTCGAGGTGAAAGTAATTTATTAAAGAATTACGGGTTATTATCAATCAGGAAGCTCCTACATTTCCAGTGCCACTTAAACCCACCAGTCCCAAATCTTCTACCAAGGACAACATATGGGCGCATTCACAATGATCCACAATAGCTAGGGTTTTTATAGAACAGAACACATCTTTGTTAATTAAAAAGAATATTTATTGAGGAACGAAGATCTTTGTGTTTTTATTTCATCTTTTTGACCTGCAAAGCTGTACCCATGTCAATCAGCTTGGAACTTGGCACTTGTAGTACTCACTCAAGTTTAAACTCAAAGTGACGATGACGATGTCTGCTCTATTAAGTTCATTAAGCCTTCAGGTGGGATAGATTTAGAATGGAAAAATGGTCAATGTGGAGATGGGACTCAGAGTGGGAAAAGATGGTCACAACACAGCAGGAAACTTGAAAAGGAGGCTCTGTAAAGCGAAAAGTCCGGAAAGAAAAGATCGCTGGAACATCGACGATGCCGAAAGGTTCTTTTTTAAAGTGTAATGGGAATAGTTATATTTCACAGCTATCAGGTGGGCTCTTTAACGACACAAAAACTGCTAACAGAGGTGATATTTACAAAGAAGAAAAAGAACCTATGGTGTTTACTTATGGATCTTGAGAAGATCATTCAGATGTTACCAACACAAGCAAAGAAAGTGTCTAAGACTTAGACAGACGACATAAAAATTGAATATATACCCAATAAACCAGGCCCTCTCTAAACGTCAAAATATATTTACGTCAGGGGAAAACATAGGGATGATATTCATGTACACACACACACACACACACACACACACACAACACACACACACACATATATATATATATATATATATATATATATATATTTATATATGTAGTATATATATGTAGTATATATATATATATATATATATATATATATATTATATATATATATATATATATATATATATATATATATATATATATATATATATATATATATATATATATATATATATATATATATATATATATATATATATATGCAAATATAACTGCAGCATTAATTCGTTTCCTGTAATAGCAGCGGTTCCCGTGGAGAGAAAGGACATTCAATGGTACTGACGCATTCATACTGGAACTGCTGAAATCAAGGTATGAACTTCCTCTGCAGAAAACTTCCACAACATTTACCGCCTCATGCATTTGCACAAATGGCTCGTCAGCTGAGCACGTCGAATACTTCCACACATGCAGCGTGACTTTCGCCTCTACCTTGCACGAGTTCCACACTATCTTTGAAATGTCTCTTTATAAACACATATGTCTGTGCATGTTGCTATACATATATATATATATATATTATATATATATATATATATATATATATATATATATATATATATATATATATATATATTATATATATATATATAAAGGCCAGCTATTTAGCAACATGCACAGACATATACTGAAGCATGCCAGGAGAAGGCTATAAACAAATCACGGACGACAGTATGAGGCCAAAGAGTCAATTCAAGACCGTATGTTCCTCGAGATGCCGCCGCCGTCAGCGAACGTCGTCGTCGTCGTCCAGCAAACGTTGTCCATTTTGTAAATCTGGGGAGCGATCACATGTAAGCCGAAAATATAAATGAAATGAAAATGACAAAAATGTATTTAATGGCTCTCGTGGCAGGGCCGCACGCAGCAAAATAATTGAAATATGAAAATATTACAGCGGCTAAAATACAATTTCCTATAAAAAGATGTCATTTTTATGAAACAACAATTTCAAAATTGAATTCCTAACAATATTTAGACCAGAGGTCGCCACGACTTCCGTTCTTTTTCCTCTCCTCGCTGTGGACGCCGCCTTTTGTTTCTTACTGGTGCATTTCGTCACACACCTCCAGCGTCCCTCCGTCACTCCTGCGTAGAATGCATCCCATCAATTAGCTCTCAGTCTTTCTCTGTCATTGATACTATGCATATAAATAAATATATCATATTTAGTTACACACACATACATATATATATATATGCATATTATATAAAGTTTCTACGTTTGCATGTTCTTGTTTACAGGTATATTGTAAATATTTACATGATGCAGTAGTATATGCGTATTTATTCAGACAAACACGCACGCACTCAGTCACACAAAAACACACACACATATATATATATATATATATATATATATATCTATATATATAGATATATAGAATATATATATATATATACATATAGTATATAGATAATATATATTTATATATATGTAAATATATATATAAAAATATTTATACAGGACCTCACTGAAACATGATGGTGTTTGGCGGTGATTTTTATTTTAAAAAGTTGGAAGCTTCCCGTCTTTCTGTACTCATCATCATTTGGCTACCAGACGATGAGGACAGTTACTCTCGAAAGCTTGCAGATATCATCATGTTCACATAAGGTCCTGTTATTAATTGTATTAACTAACAGAACAACTGCGCAAGTGATTTTGTTTAACACACACATACATACATACATACATATATATATATATATATATATATATAATATATATATATATTATAATATATATATATATATATATATATATATATGTATATATATATATATATATATATATATATATATATATATGTGTGTGGTGTGTGTGTGTGTATATATATATATATATATATATATATATATATATATATATATATATATATATATATATACACACATACCCAGATACACACATATATATATGAGTGTGTGTTTACAGGTAAAATGTACAAGTGTGACTGACCGGTGGACTTAGTAACGTACAAACATTCAGGTTGAATATTACAGTTACGGTTTCTGAATTAGTTTTTCGTTTCTTTTTTTCTATAGTGTCCCCAAAACACCTTCCAAAATCATAAACTTCCCCAGAGGCGCTTGGCAGCAATCAGATCTGTTTTCACATTTTAAGAGTTTTCCAACCCGCTCTCTCTAAAATGTTATTGCGCAATTACAGTTGAAACAGATAACTTAATTACGTGCTTTGTCATTAAAGTGACAACACATTTCAAAAGGTTACTAATAAGTATAATGTTACCCATTTTCGTAAACACTTGATATATTTAGAACATGTATGGTATTGTTATGAATGTGTTTTCAGACATGATTCATAATGTTCATAAATAGTTATGGAATACCAGAAAGTTTCCAAAATTTGCTGAGCCGTCTTATGGGGTATTTCCGTCGAAAAAAATTAAACATTGGAAATAAAAGAAAAAGGAACGTGTACCTGCTTGGTATTGATCAATACGCAATAAATATTAACAAGATAAAGAATGCAAATAAACTAAGGTAGGATAAATGTCGTCAACATAAGGAAAATCGATCGATAAGACTGACCGGAGTCTTGGCTATGACGTAACTCGGGTTCTGAGAGCATCGGTTATACGGTCACCGAAGAGCCTAAAACAACTAACTGGAACCAACTGCCGTGATGGTCCATGTATTCTATAGATAATCAAATAAAACATAGTTTCCTAAGTAGTATCTTGCGACAGAGTTTAACCAGTTTCCAACAGGCTACAGAAGTTCGTGTTTCGGACACATGCTAATTCAGTTTATTCTTTTGGCCTCACACCTGGCTCTCCTGGTGAACACTTGAGTTTTCGCTACTGGATACCCATTGTGCCTCTTATTTGATGGTAATGAATGGCAAGTGTTTAGAGCTTACACAGTGGAGGTCCTTGGCATAAGAAAAATTCGCGTTATTCCAATCCATTTGCCCAACTGCTCTTTAGAGAGTGGCGCTAATTTTGTTTTAATATTCCACCTTGGTATTCCCTACTGAACTTACAAAATGATATTAATCTTTAAAGGCACGTTAGTCTAATCCACGGTCTAGAAAGCTCTGTCCACAAGTTAGCCAGGCAGCATGCTAGGATATGGTCAAGTTACAGGGAAGTCCACTCAAGTATACTTAGGGGACGTGCAAAATAATGCTATTGCAAATATGGATTTCACCGTTGTTATTATTGCAAAGAAAGACGAATCATAGGGAAAATGACAGTTTCTTTGTTTGATGAAAAGAACATTGATAAAAAAAATCATGGATTAATTCAAACTGAAATCTATAAAGTGTTACTAGAAAAATATGATTAAAAATATATGAAAATCCCAAAGACAGAAAAATAAGTCAAGTAGATCTTAGTTTAACCAGACCACGGAACTGATTAACAGCTCTGCTGTAAGGCCGGCCCGAAAGATTAGATTTTTTTTATTTACGTGGCTAGGAACCAATTGGTCACTTAGCAAAGAGGGAACTCCAGCTTATTGTGGGATCCGAACCACATCATACCGAGAAATGAATTTCTAATCACCAGAAATAAATTCCTCAGGTTCCACATTGGCAGCAGCGGGAAGCGAACTCGGGCTACCAGATCGATAGACGAGTATGAAACCCACTCGTCCAGTGCAGAGAAGGAAGTTTTTCTTTCAGTAGTAATAAATCAGAATACTGGCTGCTGTATAAAGTAAAAGAAAAGTATCACACCGTGTTAAATTAAATAAGCAAAGTCTTTTGAGTTTCAGAAAAAATCTATCGTTTGTTTGGTCAATCATTTCCTGGCATAATTTACTGAAAGTTTCATCTTACTTTCGACAGCTTACATTGAATCAGGAGGCTATAGTCTAACATTTTCGAAGCGTGCATTGTCGTTATGCAAATAAACAAAGACACTGCGGTAGGTAAGAGGTGTAATGTCTTCATAATAGAAGAATCTACCAGTGGACATGGAATAATGTATATATATATATATATATATATATATATATATATTATATACATATATTTGTACATATATTATAATATATATAAAATATATATATATA
>NC_061089.1:4163998-4171498 GCF_015104395.2 Macrobrachium nipponense | reverse complement strand
ATCAGCGGACGGAAGTGGAGCGGGCTCTGTTAGAGATTAAAAAAAAAGAATAAAAAAGAGAAGCCTATCTGATGGGTGTTAAAATAGTGTTCTTTTCTGACATCGATGACAATCATAGGTAATCTTAAATGTCATGTAAAGTACGTTTCAGACAATAATATAATATTTCGTCGACCTAATAAAGAAAATGCGGTTGAAGTCCAGGACAATCTTTGGTAAGGAAAATATCTGAAGCGTGCTATGTACGAGCAAATCGCAACACTTCTACGAGAAGCTTAAAATACTGAAATAACACAAGCGAAACTTACTTGATGGAGTCAACAATGTAAAAGGGGAATATAGAAGGGCTAACGTTGGCAAACCATAATTTGCTGACTGAGGAGGACCTGAAAATGATTGTTGCGTCATAAGAAAAGGTCGACAAAGAATGCTTATTACCAATATCTTTGAAAAAAAAAAAAAAACCAGAATGGTTAAGTACAAAATGCATTATAAGGAAATAGCTTTGGCATTTTGGGGTTGAAGAGTGTAAATGCAGAAAGCTTGGCTAAGAGAGCTAAGTTGTTGAATCAACATTATACTTTATATTCAACATTTCTCTTGGCGCATTTAGAGTAAAAATGAAGGAAAATATCGAACGTTCCCAAAGCTACAGTATTCATTTGTATCTAACTGTTGACATAGAGTTCACCATGATATGTCCTAGATGACTGAAGAGGACCGTCACGCCTTTTTGAAACGATGAGCTAAACTCTTATGACTCGTATAGATTAAGGCCAGCCTTCAACTCTCAGCAGCGGCCCATGAACTGTCAACCCAGGTCCAGTGGTGGTGTGTGTTGTTTGCACCTGCTATTTGCAGCCCTCTAAGTCGTTAAGTCCTGTGGGTGGACAGAAATTGCGGACGGACAGACATATAGCCTTCTCAAACTAAAACTAAAAAAAGTGAAATGTTCAGATAACTAATACAAAATAAAGCTAGACAGACCCTTAATAAAGGGCAAACCGACTCACGTAGATGACTCCAGACACCCAAGGAATTGCCCAATTTGGTGCCATACGCCCTTTGCTTAAGTCCACTTAAGCCCTGGTTGTTGACAGTATAACTTGATATACTTAGTTTAATACATACTTTAGGTATGAATAGCTAGGAATAGAATATACAGGAAAATCGAAAGCATTTATGGTTTTATATAGTTATTTATATACAAAATGTACCCATGTATAATGTAGACACATTAAAATCAAATATATACAAATATCCCGAGATCAATTCCCATAGTCCCAGCATGTGATTCTCACACCCCCAAGGGGTATGGATGCCCCCTATTAAGAACCCCTGACCTAGAGAAACAAAAATAAAAAGCTCCTATATAGGTTATGAAGCGTGGACTGGCGAGAGACCCGAAGTCAACCTTTGCAGAATGTTAACTGTTTCGATCGCCAGTCCGTCCTTCCTTCCTTCCTTCCTTCCCGTTTTACTTCTTGTAAATTCCGTCTTCAGTTTTTATGTCTCTATATGTCCTTTCTTTTCTTTTCCTTTCTTCTGCCGATGTCCCTTACTGTTTTGTCTTCCATCGCCATTTATTTTCCCGTACTACCCACCTACTGGCAATTTTGCTTATGCTCTGCTGGACCTGATTTTCCCATCTCGCCTTTCTTAACTCTCATTTTTACTGTCGTCTTTTACTCCTCTGGGATCTGACACATCAAAACTTGACTTTCCCCCTCATAAGCTTGGCTTTACTTTTCTTCCTAAATGACTAATAGTGCTATTCGGTCTCTTTAAACAAACGGTAAAATATTTCTTGCCTTGTTTCCTGTAACCTTTCTCTCTCTCTCTCTCTCTCTCTCTCTCTCTCTCTTTCTCACGTTCTGACCTATCACTCGCTCTCTACTTCTTTTCAGTCCTCTTCAGTTTATGGTCAGGTTCTTCTTTGATTTTCTTTCACTTTCCTTGCTATTTTGGGAGAGGGGATTGAGGCCTCTTGGCCTTTCCTCGCAGAAGCAACTCAGGCGTGTCTAGATATCCGCTGTTTCTTAATCACTCTCTGAAAAATGACAGTATAGTAGTTATTTACATGCATCAAGGTGCCTCTTACTCCTTTTGCCAAGCGTTGGTTTTCCTTATTAACTTTTGCCCTCGTTTATATATTCTTAAATTTTGGTGTTTTTGTTTTTTCTTCGATCGACGGAAATCCATGATTCGCTGAGTCTCAAACTACTGTGTAGTTTCTCTCTTTCGTACTTCCTTCTAGAAAACCCGAGTAGGCCTCTTTTCTCTTGTCTCTCAGTTCTCTTTTCAATCACTTTCAAATCCTTCTCCGTATCACTTGTTACGTGTTACGTTCTTTTTCATTTTGTTTCCTACCTTTCGTCTGTCTCTTTGCCTTTGTTTATAATCTCTTATTTCCAGGCAAATTCTTAAATAAAATGTTATTTATTTTTCAAGCCTCGCTTTTCTGTTTTTGTTTCTTTTCATTTCATTTTCTATTAGTTAACTCTCTCTCTCTCTCTCTCTCTCTCTCTCTCTTCTCTCTCTCTCTTTCTAGGTCTCGATATCATTTCTATTTGCCATTGTTGTCTTTTTCTACCTGTTCCATCGTCTTGACTTATTTTGTTCTTTGAACATTACCTGTTACTATCGTTCTCTTTTACTATCATTCTCTGTTCTTATTCAGTCGATTCCTGTAATTCCTCTTCAAACATCCTTTACCGGAATTGTATAGATATATGCCTTCCCACCCTTAGTCCCTAAAAATTCTCTCTTCCTCTCAGTTCATATTCTTTCTTATTCTCTTCCTCTATTCATTATCGCCACTTATCAACTTATGTATTTTTCTTTTTATTCCCTCCACCTTATCTCTTCCTATCAGTTAATATTCTTGGTCATACTTATTCTCTTGCTATTAGTTGAAATCCATTTCCGTTCCGTAAAACTTCTCTCTCTCTCTCTCTCTCTCTCTCTCTCTCTCTCTCTCTCTCTCTCTCTCCTCACGATCAGATTATATTCTTTTTTATAGTTTTTGTTTGAAGCCCCCATTTTCCTATCAGTATATATATTTCATCATTTTTATTCTCTGCACCTAACGGCTTGTACGATTTTCTGTCCTTAGTCTCTTAATCGTCTCTCTTCCAACCATTTCATATCCGCTTTATGTCAGTTTATCCTTTGTAATTGTCATTCTCTTTCTGTCAGTTTGTCTCCTTCATCGTCCTTATTTTCTGATCTCTCTTCCTATCACGACTCTTCTTGTCTCTATCCCTTGATTCCGTCTCCTCCTTTCAAATTTCCTCTCTCTTCCATTCCAGTATTCCGCCTCTTCCAAATCTCGTCCTTTTTCAAAACTGATTTGAAGGTCCTGTTTGCAGTCTGTAGTCTCTCCTATTCTTTGCTCTTGCCATGACTTATTTATCTTTTCCCTTCAGCCACGTTCCTTCAATTCTCTACATTTCTGTTTGGATTTTGCCCTATTTTTAGTTTTCTGTAAAAGAAAACATTTGTGCCGGCTTTGTCTGTCCGTCCGCACTTTTTCTGTCAGCCCTCAGATCTTAAAAAACTACTGAGGCTAGAGGGCTGCAAAATGGCATGTTGATCATCCACCCTCCAATCATCAACATGCAAAATTGCAGCCATCTAGCCTCAGTAGTTTTTATTTTTTTCTAAGGTTGATGTTAGCCATAATCTTGCTTCTGTCAACGATATAGGATAGGCCACCACCGGCGGTTAAAGTTCCATACAGCATTATACCGAGACCACCGAAAGATAGATCTGCTTTTGCAGCCTTGATTCTGAGCTGTTCAGAAAACTCGATTGCGCCAAAGAAACTTCGGAGAGTTGTTACTTGTTTTCTGGTTGACTCTTGAATCGCCTCTTCTTTCACTATTTCTATCCTCTCAGTCCACGTCTCGATGTCTGTTTGTTTTGACTCTCGCCTTCCTTTTGTCTTCTCTCTTCCATTTTCCATTCATCCATCTATTTCTGTATCGTCTACCGATATTTTTTGTCCTTTTCGCTTCGCTCTCTTTTCCTGCTCTCGCTCTTTTCGGTCTCTCCTGTCTTCTGCTTCTCTCCCATCCTTTCCTCTCCTCCTGTCCACTTTCCTCTCTTCTTCTTTTTCCTCTCCCTGGATCCGGTAATGTGTGTGAGAGGGAAAGCAGGGGATTGCCCGGCCGGGTGCCCCTGGAAGGGCGGGGCGAACATCAAAGTGGCGCCACAGATCTTGTTTAACTCCCAGGCAAAACGAGTCCAAATAGGAAAATGGAATTTGCCTCAACTCTGAGTCCCATCAATAAAATACGCGAGGCAGGGAGAGAGAGAGAGAGAGAGAGAGAGAGAGAGAGAGACTGGGGGAGGGGGTGAACGATAGGTGAAGGAATGAGGGGGAGAGAGAGAGCGAGAGAGAAAGGAAGAGATAGAAGGTGAAAACAGACAGGAAAAAAGATTTTGAAAATTCGAGAATGATGTGAATCATGGAAGGTAGAGGATGAAAAAAGTTACCACCTGTCACAATGAAAAAAAGTAACGTGTAAGGAAAACGAACAGATTATCAGGCATAGATGCATGTGATTATACTAAAATTCATCATGATGGTAGACGCGATAGACGACGACAGCAATAAATCGCTGAATAAGAAGTATGAAAGAACAGAACAGAATACCAAGGAGCACAAAACAATCAAAGTAAAGAGGAAAGGGAAAAGATGACGGGGGAAAGGAATAGTACTAGAGAGAGGAGGAGGATGGAAAGGAGACCGAGTGAAGGAACGCGCTCACTTGGCAGGGAGACGAAAGGATTCCCAAGGAAGGACGAAGAGAAGCAGGGTGAGGCCAAGGCCCAAAGGCGCGAGTGAGTGATGGATGGTGCGAGGAAGACAAGGAAAAGACAGAAAGAAAACCCCGAAAGTTGGGTCATATGACCCCACAAATAACCGACGTGAGAACTGATTATGGAACAATAACTTCCATCATTCTCTAGACGCAAGAAAGGCGAAAAATGAAACAAATATGAATGGAAACTGATTGTTGCTGAGTCTTTCACTGTTATTCTTTGGACTTACACAGCACTGAGGGTGTAAATATATAACCCTTTCCTCGTTAGTTGGTTAATGTTATTCGGGATATCATCTTTCGCCAAAACATAACAAAGCTAATTCACTCGGTTACGCAGACATGCCAACTCACACAAATAATTGCACAAACACACATATCTGTCTATCTACCTATCTATCAGTCTATATATATATATATATATATATATATATATATATATAATATATATATATATATAAAATATATACACACATATTTATATGTAAAATACATGCTATATATATATATATAATATATATATATATATATATATATATATATATATATAATATATATATATATGGAAATGAACACATGGCAAATGTTTCACAGAAATAAATTTCTAACTCACCACTGGACCGAACCCTGGTCTTTCGTGTGCGAGTCCAGGGCATTAGCAGTTCTAGAACAAAGACCTTACAAGGGTTTGCAACCTGGTAAGTACTTACGTACCTATGGTGGTTTTCCCGGGCAGGAGACTAAGTCCTGACACACCAGGAAATTTTATTCAACTCCCCGACCCATCAGCGATCGAATTGCTATTCATTCGTTTTACCCCTTTCGCTGTGAGATATGACGGAAATGAACCCATGGAAACGTGTTTCACAGAAATAAATTTCTAACTCACCACGGGACCGAACCCCGGTCTTTCGAGTGAGGTTCGGAGGTTCGGGGGAGTTGGGTGAAATTAGACCGTGAAAAACCTTAATTACCTAAGCTTAGGTACCAACTCTTTTATGACCTTTGTGCCCGAATTGCTATATATATATATATATATAATATATATATATATATATATATATATATATATATATATATATATATATATACACACACATAACCTCTTGCATCATTAGTTGAGGTGTGGTAGATGTTTTTGTTTTCCTGTCGACTTTCCCAACTTTATTTGTCAAGTTTCAGACGAGAAGGCTGCATTCCATAAGCAGATATTTCACTCTAGCATCTTCAGTCAGAACTATAACAGGGTTTATAAGAGCTAATGTTACTTTTTTTTTTAATCATCTGTGAGGAAAAGTTGGATCTAGAAGTATATGTCAGTAAATATGCATGTCTAGTCATCTATTTCGCTTCCTCCCTCATTATCAATATCATGTGAGGGTAGATACACTAGAAAATTTCTTTTGAACGCTGCCATCGAGCCATTTTTCATTATTTTCATCATTTTCTGCTCGTTCTTGTCCTCTGGCATCAGTGAAAGGATGATCTTCTGTTAATTCCTTACTTGCTGGTCGTACGTAGTATATATCTGGGATAATTACGTGATCCGTCTTTCCCAGAGACACCGAAACAACCCAAGAGTCGAGCACTATGTTGGTGACAATTTAGCGCCTGAAAATGGATGGTACATATCATTTGAAAGGCCACTGGGTAATGATTGTTTTGGTATGATGGAAATCTTTATGCGGTAGCTTGGTTGAGATAGAACCATTTATGTTTATGTGACCAAAATCCTCTCAGGAAAAGGCCCAAACAATTCGCGCCTCAGTGATAATTAACTTCTTTCCTGATATACTAAACCTATCCTAAGATCATAGTAGTTTATGGACATCAGATCGGGTAATGGATTGAAATTTCTCTGCAGCACAATTCTTTACTGGCCGTATTCAAATACCTCATAACAACGAAAACCCGAAATTGACGATTGATCATTTTTTGTGCTTCTGCAGTGTCTCTTCTGAAGATTTCATAGCCAAGTAACTCATAAAAAAATTTACTTACTCAATTAACTGTTATTCCAAGGATTTTTTTTTGCAGATAAATGTTGTATATGAGACTATATATTTACCAGGTGTTTCGAAATTAGAGGGCCCCCCCTCCTCAGATCAAATGGAAATTTATGAAGTTTTCTGCTATAGCCTATCTCCAAGTACATTATCTCAAGTTTCTATTAAGCTATTTTTCATTTTACATTTCTTGTATTTTCAGACTGTGACGGAGTTAGATACAGCCATGGCTGACGACTTGGAGGAAATCTGATGGATTGACGGAATCCGGGCTATAACCTTCATAGAGGCCAGGGATGCTGGCGCATCCTTCATTTTACGTTCCTGGATACCTAAATACATTAAAGGAGATGAATCCTTTGTTAAAAGAAACTGGAACAAAAATCCATATGACTGTCATCAAGAAAAGAGTGAGAATCTTGGAAGGCCTAATGTCCCTTCTCACGAGTCAAAAGACATCATAGCTGAGGCAGTGGGTAGACCAAGAAAGTCTTTACGTAAATTGGCACTTGAACTAGAAACAAAAAGAGGAAAGAAGAGAGGTTATAGTGCTGTATATCGTGATTTGAAAAAATCTGGTATCAAGCCATTTCATGTTATCAGCAACCCCAACATCACTCAGCAACAGAGAGAAGACCGTGCATGGTTTTGTGGTTCATTTCTTA
>NC_061089.1:4148998-4161498 GCF_015104395.2 Macrobrachium nipponense | reverse complement strand
GGGTTTTCCCCATGTTTATAGTGGTGTCAGCGGTTAAGAGGGGATATAGAAAGTCTTCTTTCTTTTTTCTATGCCTAGGAACGCCAATGTAGAGATGGTTGGCCAGTTAGAAAAAGGGGTAGAGAAAATGTCCGTCCGTGAGATGGGGGGATGAGGAAAGATTTTCTATTAGGGTCATCAAATTTGCCCGTACCGAGATTCTTCAGGGTGGGAGTCGTGAGACAAGCAACTCAGTCTAGTTCATGAGTGAGTGTTGATAGGGGTCATCTCAGCGGTCGCGTGTGTATTGTGCCGACGAGATTTACGCGTTTTTACGAAGAATTTCGAGCTCTTTTTTCCCATTATGGAGTGGTGAGTGTTAAACTATTGTTTTGAAAGGAGTGGGTTTTTGTTTAAATATTTCAGGGTTATGGGATTGGTTCAAGAGGTCAAAACAATTTTTTCTTTCCCCATAGTGACGTGTTTTCTTTATTTGCACGTGTTTATAATAGACGTATGCATTCGTCTTTGTTTAAAACATAGGAGTGTATTTTTCTATGCATGGAAACTGTGCTTAGATAAGCATATTGGCTTAGGAGACACAGAGCGGCCCACAATTTTTGCGGGCTCAGCATATTTCTGAACTAACCGTCGCAGGGAGGCATTGCATGGCGGGATATTGCAAGGGGAGTATGGCCTGCCTCGGGGGGATAGTAGCATGGGAGGTACCACTAGCCTCACTCGAGAGATAGTGCAGGGGAGGGTATTGCGAGATGGGGATACTGCTGGTATGCCTCGGGCTGTTCTGCCGCTCGACTGAGGGGTTGTTCTCAGGGGGGGAGAAATTTTTTTTTTCTCAGTGTGGGTGAACTCCCCCTTTTCCTTTTTTTTCTTTGTGTTGGGAGATGGATTTGGCCTTGACATTGGATGCTAAGATATCAGCTGATTGATAGTTGATGAAGTGAAATGCCCGTAGAGTCTTTTTTTTTAGAAAAGATATTTTTTTTCTCTCTCTTGGATGAAGAGAAAAGGAAATGAAAAGAGATTTTTCTTTTCCGAAAATGAGGGGAAAAGTAGTTAACATGCACGGGATGTGTTATATGTTTCTTTGTGCCTTGAAAGACACAAATATAAGGGGGATACACAGATTATTTTTTTATTGTGTTGGAGAAATTACTTTGAAATGCCGATGATTGGTGTTGTATCTGTGTTGTGTGGCAATGGTGTTATGTCATGGTGTTGCATGCGGGAGAAATTGTATGTCATAGGATTCAGCAATACTGTTGTATGCTATTTGAATTTCACCCTTACTTGAGAATTATTGCTCGTGGAGAGTTATTATTATTGTTATTATTAATAATTGTATACTTGAGATGTGGCACGGAGGTTTGCTTAAGTATAATTATCATTACGGGAGAATTGTTTTGCGAGAGATTTGAGATATTTCATGGGAGATTAGTCAATAATTATTACAGATAATTATTCAGGGATAATTATTACAATGAATTAATGGGAGAAGTCTTGTGTTAATTATTTGTTGAGTTTTTGTAACTTTGGAGAATATTTCAGTGATTCACGGGGATGAGTTTTGCTGAATCTTGATGAATCTGGCTGAATCTTGGTGAATTGTGTGGAATTTTGCTGAGTTTTGTGCTGAATTTTTGGAGAATGGACAAGCATTAACTTTGGTGATAGTTTTTGTACTGATACTGATGATTTTGATGATAGCAATTTTTTTTTGGTGATTTTGTGATAATGATATTTCTGATACTGATTTTTTATATACTAATACGTGGGTGTTTTAATGCTGTCAAGGGAGGTGAAATCTTTTGTGATTTTGGGAAGAACTAACAACACATTGTTTTAGTTTTTTTTTCTTTTTTTTATGAGTTCAGCAGATAATTGCTTGACATCTAGTGTGTTACGGGAGATAGTTAATGGTGCCGATGATTTTTCTTTTCTCCTTTTTTGAAAATTAGCCATCGCTGACACAGGTTTTTTTTTTACCATGGGTGAATTTGAATTTATTTTTTTTCTCTCCAGTTAGTGTGAATATTATCTCAGTTCGTGACTTAGAGTCATTGTTCGGGAACGTGTTCGTGTTTTAGCTATTTGATGCTATAGAGTAATATAGGGGAGAATTTCTTGCATGTTTTGAATGCATACGTAATGGCACTACATTTTTTCTCTGGATATTTGTGTTCCAGAAATTGTGACAACTTTGTGAGAGATAGGAAACTATGTTAAGTTTTCTAGTGGCTTTTGTCGTAGTGCATAGGGAGAAGTCTTTGCTTAGACACTGTGAATTTGGAGTTCTGTTACAATGACTTGTGGCACATTGGTGATTTTTTCTAGAATTTTCTAGACAGTTTTATTTGCCGAGTTTTTGCCCTTTTTTAGCAGTTATGCTAAATGGAGTGAGTTTTTATAGTTTTTACTATAACATTGAGTTATTCTCTGGAGAATTGGAGTTATAATTGAGATATAATTGAGTTATAATTGAGATATATTATATTTGGAGAGATAATTGGAGGTATATATTATTTTGGAGTTATATTTTGAGATATAATATATGGGAGATGTATATTTTTGGCCATTTTTGATATTTGCCAATAGTGGTATGAGCTATGTTTAGTTCAATTATTTTGCAGCCATCTTTGTTGCAAATGGAGACACATATTTGGAGATTATGGGGCAATATTTGTGAGTGTGTGAGTTAGATGCCTTGAGTGCACATTTTTTGGAGATATATTTTTTGGAGCCTTGTTTTGTTCCACATGGAGTTATTGTGGAAATAGAGGTAAATATTTTGTATTTGCCGAAATAGAGGTGATTATTCTCTATTCTTGGAGTGGTGTTTTTTTTTCTACTGACATGTGGCTATTAGAGAAATAAGAGAATAATATAAGGGGGTTGGTTATTAACCAAATGGAGGAAATATTTTTATAACCGGAGTGGTGTTATTATTGATATGGTGTCTCATAATGGAGTTGGAATTAATCTTGGGCGGGTGACCTTTTTTTTCGTGGTTATGGAGTTTTTTTGAGCAAAGAGAAGTTTTCTGTGGTTCTCTTTTTTTGATTTCGTGACTATTTAGAGGCGAATGGCATTACTGCATTAAGAGTCATTTGGAGATGTGTGCATTTTTCATGTTCACAAGTGTGTTATTCTTGGAGAAATATAATTGGGGAAAAGTCATGTTGAGAGAATAAGTCTTCGAGACAAATTTTTGAACACATTAGTCATATCCTGGAGTTAATTCTGTGAAATGTGTCAGTTAGACCTTTTTTTTCTTGAGAATCATGAGTTTCCAAACTTATGTGTCTTACTAGACAATTCTTATGCTGATGTTAGAGCATGCGTCCGCAGGTGATTTTTCTGCTGACAAGCGATGTGATGAGCCGTGTGCTGATTCTTTTCCTCTGATGGCGACAGATCAGAATTTTTGCAATATACTGGAAATGTGGCTTATAGCATTTCACGAAAGCGCATGTGTGAGAGTTTGCTTTCTGGCAAATTCCATACTTTCACATGGAGCATTTCTTGGGAAAACGCGGGAGTTATGCATTATACATGTATTATGTATTTTGTGATTGGGGAAATCTACTGTGATTATTTTTTTTTTTTATTATTTTTGCTCCTTTTCCTATAAGAGATATGATTTTGGGGATTGAGCTTAAGTAGCATTTCTTTTTTGGACGGGAGATTTGATTTTACCGGAGGTGTAATTTTCGAGGGTTGCTATTTACGAAATGGGAGTTTGACATTAAGTCTCATTGTGATTAATTATTGAGCAGTAAAGGGGTTTTTGCTGTTAAAAGTAGGAGATTTTTGCTGATTTTGTGGGTTGTTTAAATGTCAGAACTAGAGAGAATTTTTTGGGTCTGGGTGTTACGTGATTCTTTTCTTTCTTGGGCTTGTTACGAATTTTTTCTTTTTTTTGTGAGCACATTCGAGTTCGAAATGTGAGTGCAGAATTCCGTGGAGTTGCTGTGATTTCTGGGTTGTGTGTGTGCTGATGTGCGAGTTGGGAATTGAGTTGGAGAACTTGATGTTTTTTTTCTTAGAGAGTTGTGATAATGACTTGTCATCTTTAGTAGTCATATTTAAGGGAGTTAATTGGGAGACGTTCAGTTAGTATTTCTGACCTTTTTGAGATCGTTGTTTGATAGAAGTAGTATGTTTGGGTTAATTTTCTTAGATTGACCAAAGACTTGACTGACATACTAACGCCCAAAAGTCGTTCCCCGACGCCAGCAAGACGTCCACCAGCCGTGAGGTTGCTGCCATGTTGTCCAGGGTGATTACAAGTATTTCCATGATGGGTGTTCGAGAGAATTCTACAGCGTGTTTTTTGGGGATCTACAAGAAGCCGTGAGAGTCTTCTACGATGAGGGAGGCATTCCGTCTTCCTACAGTTGCTACAGCCTGCTATAGCCTGCTACTGTCTGTGCAGCTACTTGCAGACAAGCGAAGAGGGATATTCAAGAATCCTAATGCAGAAAATATGAGAGAAAATGCGTTTTGTGTTATGTGAGATTAAAGCGTGATAAGACTTTATTTTATAATGCCAGAGACGTGCAGTTTTTACTTATTTTATTTTAAGCCGGCCAATGTTTTGTATTATATAAGCAATTTTGCTAGACGGGGGCTAGCATAGGAGGTGCCGAGCCGAGCAATCTGTAAGACATAGGGTTTTGATTAATAATATATTGTTCGTGCATTCTCTGTAAACCTGTGAAATGTGGAGGACAGTGCAGAGTAACGACCTGAGGGTAGCTGATGAATGAGTTTCTAGGGGATGGCGTGAGATAAAGTGCTTAGTTCAGGAAGTCAATGTACGACAGTTTATGAAACTCTTCTCAAAGTGCATTTGTGAAACTAGATGCAGCTAGAACCGCGAGGCGCTAGCGAACTGTGTGTTCGTATGTGCGTGTGCGCCTCTTCTGTTAAAAGCGTTCATACCCAAACCTATGGGAGGGATTTGACAGAGGGCTTCGAGTCATAGGCAAAGATGCCGTGGCATTCGCCGGGGGAGTTTTTTGTCACATAGTGTTTAGTGTCCGGTTGGGAATGGGTAAGTGTTACCTTTACTTTAGCCAAAGGGTGGCTTGTTTGATATCTTGTAAGATGTTCCTTTTATTAACTTTGTCTTTTGTTTAAACTTGTGTGTGTACTTACCGGGTATGTGTTCTGTATCTTTGGCAGACGGTTCTGGATTTCGGTGGGACAGAGTTCCCAGGGAAAGGTGTGACCTTTTGGGTGACTTGACAATGAGTTGTTTTAAGTTAGTCTGTAAGACTGGATTACTTAGTTAATTGATTTAGTTATTGTAAATAAACGTTATGTTATGATGCAACTCTCTCATTTTCATTACCTGTTAGAATTAGAAGGAGAGAAAGAGGTGGAGAGAGAGAGAGAGAGAGAGAGAGGAGGTGAGAGAGAGAGATGTGGGGTGATTGCCGAGAGAGAGAGAGAGAGAGAGAGAGAGAGAGAGGAGAGAGAGAGAGAGAGAGGTGTGTATGTAAATGGAGTTATGGGGTCTGCCTTCCGTTTCGTGTCCACGCTTACCTTATGAAATACATGAGGGTTTTTCCCCATGTTATATATATATATATATATATATATATATATATATAATATATATATATATATATATATATATGTGTGTGTGTATATATATATTTATATTACATATTTCATTAAGTAAGAGTATAAATTACTGATACAACTTCAGTGCATTCTGGTTTTAAACAACGCTTTCTGTAGATCTGAATTCTGTATTTCAGATCAGGTGTGCTCGTCAAACATCTGACTGTCAGGACAGGAGTGGCAGATCACTGATACATTTGTGACCTATGGTGTTGAATTTTAGACCTGGAATAATAATGGAGCCTCCTGAAAAAATAAAGTGGGTTCCAGTGAACGTGAATCCCAAGAGTCTATTCACCCCACACTACCTAAAATAATTGGTGTGGTGCCTCGTTTAAAATACACTTTTATTGCGCAATTTCTAGATCCCAAAGAACCTCCTATCCTGGCAAACCTTAGCATTTACTGAATGTTGTGAAGAGAATCCTAGAACATCAAATAGTGAAACCTATTATCCTGGAAGAGTTATAGGATTGGGTGCCTTCCATATGATATGCAACATTTTTTTGCATTATGGGGAAAAGATATCTGTATGCAGGGTTAAGATACTTATGGAATAAATTTGTAATTGCTGCAGGGAGGTCTTTCTATGATTTTACAAAAAGAGCTATTGAGATCTAATGTTATACCTATGAAATATCATTAAAAATCTTCACACATAGCTTCATACCTTGGGTGTGACAGTACCATCCAGACACGCTTCATAATATTCAGTGGACTGTAGAACCAATTCCTTGACTACAACATACGAGTGCATAGCAGTAAAAAAAAAAAGTTTGTGCCATAGGAAAACCATTCATATTGGGAATCATGGTGTTGCTGCTTTAGATTTTCCACTAGTTCTGGTTGTGAGCGATTGATAAATGAGCCCACGCACCAAGGACTGTATCTTCTGGAGTAGGTTTGCCGATGGGCTTCTCTGATCATAGTTTGATTCGAGTTAATGTTGAGTATCTTGACATTAGACATGTCCAACTGAAATGAAAGACATACATACATACATACATACATACATACATACATACATATGTATATATATATATATATATATATATATATATATATATATATATATATATATATATATATATATATATATATATATCTATATATTATATATATATTATATATATATAAAAGATATTATAAATGGAGGCATTGATGAAATAAGAGACAATGTGTTAATTCATAACCTGACCGTGAGAGAGAGAGAGAGAGAGAGAGAGAGAGAGAGAGATTTTTCAGGTCAATATTGTGAGGACACAAAAGGCAGCGCGTTTCCAGTGTCTATATGTTGAAGAGGATGCAGGGGACAAGCGATTGCTCTTTAATGTGCTATTTCAGGAGTTAGCCAAAAAAAAAAAATAAATAAATAAATAAAAAAGTACACATGTGAGTGGCGGAGCGACGTTCGGTAATCATATAAAGTCATTATTCTCAAGAAAAAGAATGCCTGAATTTTCTGTAAGGAAAAGAAATTTAAATGGGCATCATATTTCAACGCACTATTGAATATATAATATCTATTTTGACGAACTTGAATCTTCATGTGTTTTCATAATGACGATATTTACTATGGCTGATTATCTTGAGCTCCTCTCTTGTGCGATACATTTCAAATTTGACTCAAAATGATGTTACATAAGAAAAGTTGGTTTTCGTTTTCCCTACAGTTCTATTTCGCCCCCTCACTCAAACACCCCTCAGGGAAAGAAGTGTCAAGCTCCGTGCTCCCAATCACTAAGCTTCATATTCCGGTGTCTTACATGGAAGGAATCATTCCTGTAACAGGCGAAGGCAAGAATAGCGCGCTCTTTATAACCAGGGAAAAGGCTTAATGAAACGAGATAATGAAGGTCGACTGGAAAGCTCTGAAGTATTCCGAGTAAAAAAAAATACATAAAAGAGAGAGAGAGAGAGAGAGAGAGAGAGAGAGAGAGAGAGAGAGAGAGAGAGGGAATAATCAAATGAAGCCGGAATCTAAAGTCCTACCGACTGGTTTCAATATACAGGACAGCTTGAAATTAGAAGTAATTTCGTCTTTTTGAATCATGCAACCTTTCAAAGACGTGCCTGAAGTAACTGTAAGGCTGAGTTTTCTTCAAGTTAAACAGTATCGAAGGACTGGACATGAGAGATTGAGAAATGGCCAGAGACGAACTTGGATTCTGTAGCTCTGGCTCTGTCGTTGTCAAGAGCTAAGGATGACACTGACAGTTCTAGTTACTAAGTTAAGTCGAAGAAAAAGGGAAATCCTTCGACGTTGACCTCAAGCATTATCATAATTTTCTGAAAAAGAAAGGCATTTTACTGATGATAAAGAATGAGTTCATGACGACATATCCCAAAGAAAGCGGTATTCCCGCGATGATCAAACCAAAGGTAGAAAACTAGTAACATTAACATCATCTTGGGACGTTTAGGATGATCTATGAAGGACACTTCATCTCATGGCGGATTGGGGCAAGCAATTTTTCGCAAGTTATAGAAAAATAAGCGCCAAGCAAAAGGTTACCATCAGCATTGTCAAGAATTTAGATTACTTTAGCACGGCGTCTAAGACAAGGATACAGAATTTAAGTCATATCACCTTGTCTTCGTATTGGTGATACTAATTTCTCATGCCACTATATAAGGTAAATTGCCTGACTCATACCAAGGAAAAACGAATGCAGTACCACAAATATTAATTAATGATTCTAAGTTTTATAAATGACTTACTGGAGGGCATGTCGATAAAATATCCAACATTTTCTGCTGATACGTCGATGAAAATAATAAGAATCTTTTGTTTCCAAGAAGGTATCCCTTCGGTTAGCCTTTTTAATCTTATATCTAAAATCCCACTAGCTAATCCATTGATTAAAAAGACATCTTTATCTTTATATAAAAATTGATCGCTATGGTCATGTGCCACTCTGTATGCTATAAATTTTACCTTTGTATTTATGGAGTCCCGAAACATGATCACATCCTTCACACTTACTAGCTTCAACTACTTTATCATTACTATTAACTAATAAATATACAAAACCAGACCTCAGGAATGCCAGCGAGTGGCCATGGTGAGAATAGCAATGAAAACGTTTAACATTTTTGTTAGATTGCAATATCATCTTTCAACCTCTCAACATGCTGTCCTAGTAGTTACGGTTAGCTTGTATGACTGAGTCACTGGGTCTGTTCAGAATTACCATAAATTAGGATCTGCAATAATGAATGCTTCCATGATGATGAGGTTCACTTCTTTAAAATGTTAGAATACTGTTTAGTTCTTCCTTGTTGACCGATGAATTCTTCACATCATTTAAGAAGAATGTGATTCTAAATAAATTAATCTCTTTGAACGTGAATCTTTGTATCATATAGCACAGAAGAGTGCCCCTGGAATTCAATCTAACTCTGCCTTCCCGTCTTCTGAGCTGGCAATGATTAAAGTTGGGTCGAATACGACCCACAAAAAATGACTCAGAATATGACCGACTTGTTGGAATACTACAATTCTCATCGCATGGAATTGGCCTCAATGTGCTTGTTCAGTGTTTCGTGTTTATTTGCAGCGTTGCTACATTAACGTAAGTCACTCTTCCACAAGCCTTTGGAAAAGTAATCCTTATAAATTTAAAAAATATGGTCTTGTAAAATGTTTCATATATCCGACTCTTTTAGATTTACCGGTATTGATATTATTTCTAGGTCATGAATATGTCTTTGTTTTTCAAAATATGAAAAGAAATAAACTGATGAAAGTACACGAAAAAAAAAAAAAAAAGAATCAAGGCACAGAGCAAAGGTTCTTGAGTGATTTGGAGTCTCCAGATCCGCAGATTCCTGCGAAGGGAGTTCGGTTTAAATGCTCTTTTAGAAATGATTGCCTCCGACACAAGAAAGATAAATACGTGTATACTCAGATTAATTTTTGATATACCTACAAATTTTGACGTATGTTAAATGAACACTCTTTTGAGGAGACGAGGATTGAAAAGAAGAGAGAGAGAGAGAGAGAGAGAGAGAGAGGGATAAAGTTACCATAACGCGATTAGATGTAGGGTATGCTAACAGAATTTGCAATCAAAAATACACACACAGAACAGGATAGAGAGAGAGAGAGAGAGAGAGAGAGAGAGAGAGAGAGAGAGAGAGCAACAACAAGAACAACAAGAGCCAACCACTACTACCATGCAACCTGATCCCTGAAAAGGGGAAGAGGCGGAAAAGTTGAGGGGAGAGACAGACAGACAGCCAGACAGACAGAGAGACAGACACGTAAAGATGATGTTGGCGTAAAAGGGGATCCGATTGAGAAGCGGACTCAGACAAACAAGCAAACAATGACAGTGATTGGAGGAGTCATAGAAGGGAAGGTTTGTCGTCGATGGATTTGGGTTTGAAATAAAAAAAAAAAAAGGGGGAATCTAAAGACAAACACTGGAGTTCGGGAGAGGGCGATTCATAGTGGCACACAATCGGTGGTCGGGTTTCGGGGTTGGCGGCGGATGGGGCGGCCATCCTCCGGTGGACAAAAGTTCGTGATTTCTGATTGACATAAAAGACGCTGAAGATTTCTCCCTTCTGTGGAGGCTTTTGAATGTATGTACTGCAATACATTCAGACCCATTAATTGACCTGCACATTTATGCACATTCCTTCGTTATTTCACAGCCAAAGACACGTATAAACATACACACATATATACATATGTATACACACACACACACATATATATATATACATATATTATATAATATATATATATATATATATATATATATATATATATATATATATATATGAATAACTTGATCACGAAGTATATAAAAACGTGATGCTATGTATAAATAAAGGTTTTTGCCACGGAGGAAAAAAATGAAAAAGCGCGAGATAGCCGAGTACTTTCGGTCTTGTTCCGACAACTTTACTCAGGCAAACTGATTTTACAGAGGAACAGTCAAAAGAAGGCTCAATATCCAAACTGACACTACAAGATTAGCAATAAGGTCGATTTCACTCCACAGAAACGAGGAAACGCCTGAGGGTAGCCACACCTTGGAGGATACACGCGGTAAACAAGTTATTCTTCCAGAAAAACAGTACATTTTGAAAAGACAATGAAGTATATACAATTTAATATCATGAAATCTACACAAATTTTCCCAAAAACTTATTATTAATGAAAAGACGAAAGAGAATATAAAAATATATATAGATATATCGAGCAAGAGAAAGAGGGGAGAGAGAATACCAAAACGACGAGAGAGAGAGGAGAGAGATAGAGAGAGACGAGAGAGAGAGAGAGAAAATAATAACTATATACATGTGGGACTAATTTATTAGTAGTTCATTTATTTTAAGGTCCTTCATAAACATCTTACAAATATATGGGTCCAAATGGTACATTCCCAGACTAAGATTTAGGTTGTTTTTATTAGTGATTTGTATAATTGCCGATTCCAGTAAATTTCTTGAAACATAATCATTAGATCTAGCAATTACAGAGGTATCACCCCAATTAATACAATGAGATTTTTCACTCAGGTGGATAAACAGTGCATTTGAAGTCTGGGCTGTTCTAACTGAGTACATATGCTGCTTAATACGAACACATAAATTTTTACTTGACTGACCAACGTAAAATGATGGTAATCCTTGCAAGGAATTTTGTAAATGATGTTGTTATTTGTTGGGACGGGATATTCTTAATTAGCATATCTTTATTGGTATTGTTATAAGAGAACACTAAATTAACATTAATCGATTTAAATATGATTTTATGGCTTCAAATCCACGAAAGTAAGGTAAGCTAAGTACATTTTTAGGCATTTCTTTTTCATAATAGCAACACTAAAAACTTTTTGTGAGCTTTTTGATAACACAAATAAATTAAATGAAGTGGGTAGCAAAGATCGTTTCCTATCTTTTTTATGTATTTCTAGGGGAAAACATAGAGGAAAAAATTGAAATTTTAATATTAAGATGGTGGCCAGAATAAAAATGTACATATATTAAATTATTTGTGGGTTTTCTATAAATACTGAATTTACATTCGAAAGATTCTCTATGTATTAAAGGGATGACATTGTTATTTTCAATTTCAACACTGGAATTCTATGGATGGCACTAAATTATTCAATTTGACAGTAAATCATTTACATCGATACCAACAGGTAAGACTACTAAGATATCATCGACATATCGGTACCATTTAAGGGGCACAAGTGTGATATTCGGGAGGTGTTGTCTCTCAAAAAATTGCATATATAAGTTTGAAAGGAGAGGTGATTAAAGGATTACCCATGGCCATATATATATATATATGTATATATATATATATATATATATATATATATATATATATATATATATACCTATATATATATATATATGTATGAATGTATGTATGTAGGTATGTATGTATGATGTATGTTATGTATGTATGTATTATTAGACTCTAGCCAGGGAATTTCGTAAATGCATCCATCTTTTTTGTCTACATTTTTAACATTATTTGATAGGTGCTTTTGAACAGTGTTTGTATTCTTATATACTGGGATAATGTTACAAAATTTCAAATATTACTTTGTAAGTCTAGGGTTTTCTTTAGTTTGTGGTAAGATTAAGCCACTATTATTATCACCTAGGAAGATCCTTTCCTCCCTTGAAACATAATATTAGTCTACGTGCCTTAAAATGTGCCCTTAGAAATGACTTTAGAGACTGAATTAAATCATATCAAAAATGTTTTCACTCCACTTGGTTACAATACAAGTTTTATTGCACTCTTGGCTGGGAATTTCGTAAATGCATCTTTGATTCTGTCTACATTTTTAACATTATTTGCCAGACGCACGATAAACCAAACATTAACCTTA
>NC_061089.1:4138998-4143998 GCF_015104395.2 Macrobrachium nipponense | reverse complement strand
CGAAATTTAAGAGAAAGGTCTGAGATGAAAGCTATGTTGGAAATAATATCAAATGAACGTGCGGTAAAACTTATTGGTTTTTGGTTTATAACACAAACTGAATTTACACACAGCGAGGGATACTTCGTCAATTTACACCAGTAAGCAGCAGACCACCTACACAACCGAAGGATTTGAAGTACATTCCGATGGGACTTGTCAATACAGAGCCAGTCAATGTATAGTAAGGACATCGGTTGCTCTAAATGTATCCAAGAGAATATTTGGCTTTGTTGTAGAGCAACCTGAAGGGTTGTATCAATATTCATTTGATTAAATCGCTTATTCTAATCATACAATGGATCGTTTTATGTTGGCACAGTAATCCTTGGTAGTAAATTGTACGTTATACACAAAATTATCGAAGAATGAATTAAAAAATGTCATGAATCAGGTTATATCTCAAAAAAAAAAAAAAAAAAATCAAGAAAATCTTATATTTTCTATGGATATTTTCATCAGGTACCCTCGAACTGTCAGAGAATCGCTCATCACACCGATTGTTTAGATTTGGAAACGAGCAGACATATCCTCCACCTTCCTCTTTTTATTATTATTTATTATTATTATTATTATTATTATTATTATTATTATTATTATTATTATTATGCATTAGATCCTGATAATCATGAACTGTCTCTTCAAAAATTGAATTTCCCCGGGGCTGCAGTCTGGTTCAGAACATAAATGCATTGGGTTGACCTTCAGTGCCGTCGCTGATTCATAAGAAAAGCGTATTCTTCTGTGGTAAAGTTCGATTCTGGAGAAGAGTGTCAGAAAGGGCGGTTTTCAAGTCATGAGAACGGGTGTCACAAAACACTGCCATAGACTCACGAGAGCCTGAATGATATAAAGTATTGTCAAAACTATGAAAGTCTCGATGCCGCACAGTATACCCTTGAATACATAATGCGCTGATATAAACAGCAAGATCTTGTTGAGGAAGACAGTTTCTATGGTTAATCGTTTACAAGTCCATTTTGTCACCTTGACTTAAATGTATAGCGTTTATAAAGAAAGAAGCGATATTTCGTTTGAATAATGCTAGCTCGGCATTTCATCTTATTCCAATAAGTTTAAATGATCTGTTCACTCAAGTGACTGATGCCCAGAAGAGAGAGAGAGAGAGAGAGAGAGAGAGAGAGAGAGAGAGAGAGAGAGAGAGAGAGATTATAAAGCTGTTTTTGCTCTCAAACGCCACATGCTTTCAAAGCCTCCGACGAAGTTTTGGAAGCTTAATGATCTAACACTGATTTTACGAGAATGAAAGAAGATTGAACCGCAGAAAATATTATTTTCCCAGAAACTGTCAGTCCAGGTACATTCCGCTATTCGAATGAGAACTCGCCTTTTTCAATAACAGTTGGCGGCAAAAATAGAGCTCCCAATACACAGTGTAAATAGCCTATTTTTGGAAGAGAGAGGCCATGAAAGAGTGACCTTTCATGCTCTTAAAATTGAGTATATCTTTACCAATATCTTGCATAATGCAAGCTCATTAGCATGCACATCCATTCATGAGACATTTCGCTAATCTATGGAATAAATACTACATGAACGTATCATTTTTGTGTATACTTACACCCGACCTTAAGGCAACGCATTCGTACATAAAAGGGTGAATTATATAGCATGCATTACTTCCACAACAAATAATGGGCACCATTAACATTATGACACACACAGTTTTAGACTTTATCCATGACTAGAAAACGGGAGGTTCCTTTGAAATTGATAAGATACGAATCCCAATTCTCCTGGGGGCCGGGGGGTGCCGGGGGGGCGGGTTTAAGAGTTATATACTGGTATTTAGCAATGCTTAGAGGAGGTCATTAAAGTAAACTAGTTAGGCCCAGAGTGCTATCTATTCATATTGATAAAAGAATCACCTCGAGATGTCATTGAAAGCACTTCTAGTGGTAGTTCTAAAACACATATCAGCCTTTTCTTTGACAAAGTTTCCTATGATGTGTAAACAGTAGGCTCTATAAAGATAACCTTTTATGTAATAGTACCTGAAAAATGATAAACTCTCAAATCTCGGAAGTCATCTAGGAGAGATATTTGATAATAGCTTGTAAAATCAGATCTGACACTTGCTATCGAAGACAGATACCATAGAGATGACACCGACAACTCACGAAGTAGGATTTATGCCATTGGACCAGTTAGGACATGAACTATTCATTAGACAAATAAGTGTTATCGGTGATGGGAGTAGAGGGTTCACCAGTAAATGAATAAGATCCCATCAGGCAAGGATGAAAATGTTTCTTCAAAACTTGAAGTCTATTCACATTAAGTACTCGTTACCAAATGAATAAGTTGGAATAAATGGCAAATTAAAGTGGGTCTCCCAAACAAATAAAGTGTTCTTCCAAAAAATTCTTTTCCATGCGCAAAACTTGGTATTAATGACTATAGAGAAAGAGGGCCATTAAAATTAAAGTTGCATTTTCCAAAAATAACTCCTTGTAAATAGAATTTTGCATCACCGGCAAAAAAAAGCAACATTTACTTCGAAACCAATAATTTTTCCAGAGGAATTTAGTGACCATTACTGGCGTTTACAAAGGAATAAGCTGGCAGCCATGAATGAGGGCAAGATTATATAGATTTTTGTAAGAAAATATCTTATATTAAGTAAATAGATTGGCATCAGTGAGTGGATAAAAGAAAAGCATCTTGCTCAAAAGCAATTTATCAAACAAGCGAGTAAGCATAAAAAAACTGCAGAGGATGGTTCATCTAAATTACAACTGCAGTTTGCAGCAAACACTTCGTCATCCATGACTGAAGAGAATCAAATGAGCTTTTTCTAAAATAATCCTTCTTGAAGGCAGTTAGTTGGTCTCAGCCACTGAAAAGAACGAAAGTGACTGGAAGGAGTGACAATAATGCAGACAATAATGAGTTGGTATCAATGACCTAAAGAAAAGAAGTTCTTTGAAAAAAAATATAAAAGTCTTTATCAGAGGAATAATTTGGCATTGATGACTGAAAGGACGCAACGATACCAAATTTGAAACAAACTACTTGATCCGAGGAGTAGATTGGCATTATTGTCTGAAAATCATAAAATATAAATTCTTTCAAAATGAATTCCTAATAAGATGAACGAATTATCATTACTGTCAGAGGAAAAGATAGATTCTTTCTAAAATATGTTCATAGCCAAAGGAATAAGTTGGCACACATGACGGGAAGGAATTAAAGTTACTCATTTCAAAAACAGTTTTTATGTAAGCGATAAATGAGCGAGAGTAATTGAAGGAAGTAAAAGATCCCTTTTTTCAAAAGCGAAACTTCATCAAAGGAGTGAGTTGGTATAAATGAATTCAAAGAGTAAAAAATTCATTTTCAAAAAGTTTTTACACAACCTAAATTGGTGTCAATGCCTGAAATGAATGATAGATACTACTTATAAAACACACTTCTCTGAAAAAGGAGTAAGTTTGCACCATTGTTTGAGGAAGTGGAGTATTCTTTGTCTAAATTCCTCTGCAAGGAAGTAAGTTGTCAGTATTGGATAAACGAAACTAAAGATCTCCATTTCAAAAACTATGTTTATCAAAGGCCTTAGTTTGCAATGCTGACCAATGAATGCAATAGAACCCAGTTTTAATACAATTCTTTATTATTCACTAAAGGGGATGAAAGATCCTTTTTTTAGCACTAATGACATCCTTTTTTAAAAGATGTTCATTGGTGGAGAAAGTTGGCCTCAGCGACTGTAGAACAGAATGCATAATGCTTTTTTACAAATCATCTTTCATTATTAAAGAAATAACTGCTGTATTAGTGACTGTGGGAAGTGAAAGATATTTTTTCCTAAAACAATTCTCCCTCAAAGGAATAAGTTAGCATTAATGGTTGAGGGAATAAAACATGAAATAGCAAAAACAATTCTTTACGAATGACTACTATTGGGGATGAAACCAAAGAGAACAAAAGATATCTATACAAAAAGTTTACTGGATTAGTAAGATTATATTAGTAACTGAAGAGAATATAAAATTCCTTTTCAAGACACCTTTCCTTATCAAAAAAAATGATCTGGTTTCAGTGATGAGAAAAACTGATTTTTCAAAACGATTGTTTACCGAAGAAGTAAGTTGACATCAACTTAAAGAATATGCTGGTATCAAAGACTGATGGAATTATAATTCTTTATCAAAGTACTACCAAATTGGCAATCATTAGGGAAAAGACTGTAAGTTATCCTATATCAAAAAATAACCTTGCATCAAGAACTGAACCTATTCCAAAATTAATAATTGAAGGGAATGGCAGATCCCTTTTCAGAAATAATATCATATCAGAGGAGTAAGCTTGCATCAATGACCGAGACTATTTCAAAAGCTACTCATTATCAATGCAGCAAATTGGTTTTAGTGATGGAAGGGACAGGGAATACATTTTCAAAAACAGTTCTCTTATCAATGAAATAATCTTGTACCCCTACTAAAAGGATTGGATGATATATTTTGCCCAAAAATGATACCATAAGTGTACGTGGGCATTAGTATATTGAAGTGCATACGTGATCCATTTTTAAAATCCAATTCTTTATCAATGGCATAAATCAACATTCATGAATGAAGGTAATAGATGATGCCTCCGATACAGTCAAGGTTTTGTCAGAAACGAGAACTGGCATTTGCAACTGTAAGGAGTAAAAGATAACTTTCTCAAAACCAACCTTTTGTCAAAGGAAGGCGTTGACATCCATAGCTAAAACTGTTCAGGTCACTCCTTCAATAACAATTCTTCGTGGGAAGGGTAAGCTTTCCTTAGTGAGTCAAGAGCTTAAGAGATCCCTTTCAAAAAACACTTCTGTACCTAAGAACTGAGCTGGTATCATTGACTAGGAGACATAAAGGACTTCCTTATCAAAGGAATACGCTGGCATTATTATCTGAAGGGAGTCAAGTGTCCCTTTAAAACTCAATCTTTAGTCG
>NC_061089.1:4118998-4128998 GCF_015104395.2 Macrobrachium nipponense | reverse complement strand
TGTGTGTGTGTGTGTGTGTGTGCATGTATGTATATGGATTCAGCATCTTTCGGTCGAAGAGGTGAACAGGGCTTCTAGATGCAGCACCATGATGGAGTTTTCTATTGTCGAACCACAGAACTATTAAGTCTGGTTGAAATCGGATTTGAAGGTGTGAAACGTAAACATACGTGCATATGTTTGTTACGATATGCTTGTTGCAAAGAATCTTGTAACAGATAGACTGCTGACTCTGGGGCGGACCACGGTAGCACGCTGTCGGACATGGGAACACAACCGGAATTGGAAATTCCCGAGCTGAGAGTGAGTAGAGGCTGGAAAATGACAAAATTTTATGAGTTCTTCTCTACAGACTGTGTTTTTCTATTTTTGTTCATCATTTATTTCATGTGATTCTTATTACCATTTCAATATCATGGATGTCGGGATATTTCCTCTCTCCACAAAAATGTTTCTGCCAACGTGTGCTGACTGATGGGAATGCTCTGATGTAACGAGCATTTAGAATGGTGTGTGGAAGGAAGTGGTCATGCGGTTGGAATCGACCCACAGACATTTAGGACTGTCATAGATTTGTTTTTATTTCGTTTGAAGTAAGTCTCGGTTCATAACCCGTTTTCTGTACTCTTTTCTAGTTGATTAAACAGTATGATGATAAATTTGCAGTATATTATATTTTTGTATCTTAGGCTTTAATTTAAATGCCTTACGTAAAAAGAAGTATGAGAGAGAGAGAGAGAGAGAGAGAGAGAGAGAGAGAGAGAGAGTTTCTTCCTAGCTGATCTTGCAGATGTCGACTTCAACTTCAGGTGAGTAATACTATTTCAAAGAGTTAACAGATGGGTGGCACAGGTAAGAGTTAATATATATATATATATATATATATATATATATATATATATATATATATATACTATATAAATATATATGTATATTATATATACTATATATATATGTATATGTATATATATATACATATTATTATGTGTTGCTACTTTCAAAATGCATATATCCCCTCTTTGACTGTATAAAATGTTAGAATAGAGTTTGCAACATTTTTTCAGATTCCTAGCTAGCTTAGAATTAGGATGTTTAAAATGTGTGTTCAGATTTCACATAAAATATTGTAAAAAAATATATAACGTAGAATGTAGAAAGAGAGAGATTATCTTTGTCCATTCGAAACTAGGATTGTTTCCCTATTATGTCAGCGCCTTGAGATTAGAGGAACTCCGAGATCTCCATTTGCTTTCCTAATCTGTCAACACGTTTGATTAGAGACATTGAGGTCTTCGTTGTGTTTTGGGAATTCTGTCATCATGTTTGATAGGGACTTTAGCTCGAGTCCGTTTCGATCGGGTACGTGTCTTTGTTGAGCTGGTACGCACATGAATGTATACTTGTTTCATACGTGTATTTCGTTGCCGAATGCCACGTGCAGATTTCACAGTTTGTCTGTAAATCTGCGTCACATTCGAAGCTTCTGGAAAGAATTGTGTCCTAAAACATTTTGTGTCATCTCCACTGTCCAGCTTTTGTAAGGAAGAGTTTTCATTACATCTTAGAACCGTGTAGCTTTCAGACATTCTCTCTCTCTCTCCCTCTCTCCCTCGACGTACTTGAGATTATATTAACATAACATAAAATGGGCACTCATAACTTGTAGATTTCCAATTTGATATTTCTTAGAGTTTATTTAGTATTATTTGGTGTTTTGGTGAATCTGAACAAACATTGTATTAGTGTGTAACGGCGCCTATTTTTGTGAATTGTGGTGAATTTTTGAAGCTGCAGCAAAGAAAGAAAATTGGTATACCAAGAAGGTAAAGTGTGTTATATTTTTATTAGTTGCCACTTAATATCTAATGGTTATGATGGTTTGGTAAGAAACTAATAACTATTGGTTACAATGGTTTAGAGAACTAATAACTAATAGTTACAATGGTTTGAGTGAAACTATTTACATTTTTACACATTGCAAATTTTTTGTGTTTTGTGTTTGTTTCATTTGAAGTGCATTTATCCATTTTCTTATTGAAGTGATTTTTGTGTTTTGTGCATTTATCCATTTTCTTATTAAGTGTGTCTTTTTATTTTATATTCTGTGTGATTAATATTTTTTGCAATTTTGGTATTTTCCATATTTTTCTGTTTTCATTTGCATTCACAATTAAATTACATTATTTATTTTCATTAATTAATCGTTGCACATTTAATTGAATTTAACACGTGAATTAATTTGCATTTACTTAGAATTTTTTTCAAGTTTTATTGTTGTTTAGCACTTGTGAATTAATTTCCAAATTTCAATTATTGCCTAACACTTTTTAATTTTGATTGAGTTTTGTGATAAATTAATTTTGATTTAATTTTACTTAATTGATTCAAGAATTAATTGAACTTTACTTTGTTTTCAAGTAACAGTAATTTTCCCTGATATTGTGAATTTCACTTATAATTTTGAGTTTAATAATAAATTTTTTGTATTCAAAATTTTTATAAGTATTTTATTTCTCACCAGTATACATGCATATAATTATGATTTGCTTAGGCAGAAACATAAAGTGGTAATTAACTTGAAGTGACTTAGAACCAAGGAAGTACTTAGACTTTTGAAATCAGGGAAATACTTAGACTTTTAAAGTTGTTGATGGAGTGATGCCCTTTGATTAATTTGATTACTTACAAGATTTCCTCACACCTGTTTTGATGAACTTAGTCTGATTTTCTGCAATACTGGTAAGCGGTTAAGGGATCACTGTTGCCTTTAGAGTATTCAGTCGTTTAGTACCTGTGATGAGGGTTCAGGTGTCTGGCTGTTGTGAGGTAACAATTAATGAATGGTAAGTGTAGTAACCAGATACTTGGCACTTTGTCACAACATATATATATATTATATATTATATAAATATATATATATATATATATATATATATATTATATATATATATAGTATATATATATATATATAACTGCTGTTGGTCGATTCCAACTAAATGACCATTTCCACACACCATTCTAAATGCTCGTTACATCGGAGCATTCCCATCAATCAACACACGTTGGCAGAAACATTTTTGTGGGGAGGAAATATCCCGACATCAATGAAATTGAAATGGTAATAAGAATCACATGAAATAAATGATGAACAAAAATAGAAAAATAGTCTGTAAAGAAGAGTTCATAAAAGTTAGCCATTTTCCAGCCTCTGCTCACTCTCAGCTCGGGAATTTCCAATTCCTGATGTGTTCCAAAGTTCGACCGCGTGCTACCGTGGTCCGTTCCAGAGTCAGCAATATATATATTACAAGATTCTGTGCACCAAGCAAATCGACTCATAAATTGTAACCATACACTGTCATGTAAGCTGCTTTTTTCTTGGGTAGCAAGGTCTATCATAGCCGAGAAAAAACTAACAGCTACCACTACGATTGTAAGTGTTATAAAATAAAACATTAAAAAGTGCTTCGCATCGTGTCGTTGGCGACGTTGTAATCTCCATTATGGCCGGCGCTGAAGATGCACGTCCAGCACGTCCTCGGTGATGAGCTAAAGACCCTCTTGTGTGTGTCGACTACTTGCCTAGCCACTGCCCTATACGATCCATAAGGGTTGTGGACCCCTCCAGAAAGACGAAGGCGAGAATGCGTGGGAAATCTACATCGGTCTGCATTCTTAATGACCGCTGAGAACGTTTCTAGTGACACTCACCATGTAGTAGAGCGCAGAAAGTGGGACTTTGAAACAGTACGTAAGAGTCATGTCATGTGGCAGTTAGAAAGTCATTAACCCTAGAATAATATCTTTCAAAACGAACGTTCTGCCATTGTAAATCTATGTCAATGGACTAACAAAGAACTGTCCCTAAATTCAATAGCGACCGACTAAAACTTGTCTTCCTAACATCAGTAGTGCATAATTGCATGTGCTAGAAAAACGGAACGTATTATATAACTACAAAACAGAGCCCATCCATAAGGATAAATTCATTAAAATCGACTCTAATGCCTAAAAGAAAAAAAAATTCAAAACAGCCCGTGAGATGTAATCTCATATAACAACGAAACAACAGGTCACCATTACAATGTCTAAAATACTATCGCATACTGTAAAAGAAATCAATCATCCCTTTTAAGCCATAACAGACACTCAACAGGAAACTACCATATATTACAAACTTTATCTATGGCACTTCTACTTCACATTTAAGAGATTTCCACAAACTGCGAAATAATGTGAATGATAAAGAAAGAAAGACCCCAAAACGCTAAACAACTTCATTATCAATAGCAAAAACTAACAAATTACGCTAAATTGCCGCATTTGCGCAAAGAAAAGAAACATGAACACCTGCTCAACCCCAACAAAGCATTAAACTGAGAAAAGAGTGGGAGGAAAAAAAAAACTAAAAAAAAAACTATCACAAGTCCCTTTCTACTATTAAGTTGTTCTTTTCATCTTAGATATATTTGTTATCCTAGTCAGCCCTGTAGTTTCATCAATAACAACAAATCTGTTTCCTCTCTTCACTTAAACAACTCGAAATGGACCTTCGAATTTTGGCTCCAGTTTGTAACTTAACTGATTCCTGACATTAATTTTCTAGGCTACCTTATCCCCAACTGCAACTTTTGTACCGTTCTGATTTTGCATTGCTTCTCTCAACCATTTCTTGCATTTTCGACTCAAGATTACTACTAAGGCGTGCATGTTTCTCTTGAGCCGTAGTATCTAACGACTAAACTGTATCATCACAAGGAGAAAGTATAGCCAACAAATCAAATGCCAAACAATGCTTCCGCCGGGACATAGAAATGGTATCACTAAACGATCGTATTAATGGTATGACGAATGCCGTCAGTAAATGTATCCCAATTCTTATCATTGACTCTAAGGGCCTCGAGCACTTTCCCATTGGCTCGTTTGCACAACCCATTAGCTTCTGGTCTTTACGGAAGAATGTATTATTCACAAATTCTCTACCATTATGTGCAATGAGCACCTCAGAGACTCCGTAACGGCAAGTATAACTATTGAAAAATGCTATAGCAACTTCCTCTGCCATCATAGTATCATTAGTGGAAAAATCTCCACGAACCTAGTTAGCTCATCCACAAAATAACAAATGTATGTAACCATATCCTGATTCACAGAAATTCGTTGAAAGATCCATATGCACCCTCTGAAAAGGCCTACTAGGGACAGGAAACGACCCCAATTTACAAGAAGTAACCCTCGCAGGCTTGCAGGTACTACAAACAGAACATCACTTGGCAAAGTTCTCTACTGAGGAAAACACATTTCTCCGGAAATATTTATCGCGTATTTTTTTATTCGTCTTATGAATCCCTAAAATTGACCCACCAAATTTAGGATGCACAATTTTCAAAACTACTGGGATTAGATCTTTTGGGACCACAATCTGCGTTGTATCCCTTTTATCTTCACTACTCCTCAGCTCATATTTAATTTTCCAAACTTGTTTTGACTCCACTAGACTAACGTCCCAGTCTATACGAGACCAGTTACAGCACATACATGATCATCATCTGTATCAGTAACATTCATACTAAGGGCATATATGCTTGCGCTCAATATACTTGAGGTTAGCATCAAAATCCCTAATTGTCAAAAACCATTAGCTCTCTCAGGGGGAAGATCTGGCTTATTAAAAGGATCCATCAACGGCTTATGATCTGTAAGGTTTCCCAATTTATATCCCATTAACAACGTCTTGAAATTAACCAAACTGGACACTAGAGCAAAGGCTTACTTGTCGATCGTAGCCATCGACCTTTCATTACTACCCTGTCTTTTGAACTTCCGGTTATAGAAAGCAATTGGGTGCAATTTACCCTCAAACTTTTGCATGAGACAAGCACTTATTCCTTCATGACTGGCATCTGTCACTATTGTCAACGGCAGACCAAAATCAAAGAACTTCAAGACTAGACGACTTATTAAAGCTTCTTTGTCTTTCTGAAAGGCTGCCTGATGAGTCTCTTCCCATCAAAATTGCACATCATCCCTCAAAACATTTGTCAAAGGAACTGACAACGTAGAAAAACCTTTCACAAAACTAAGAAAAAATCCTGCCGTCTCCACAATCGAACGAACATGTTTTTTCGTCTTGGTGGTAGGTAAATCTATGATGACTGATTTTGTCATCATTTACTCGAACACCTTCCTTAGAGATGCCGTGACCTAAATATATGATATTCTTCTTCGACAAATCTCATTTGCTAATTAAACTTTCCGACCGCTAATCTAAGTCTCCCAAGGACTTCCCTAAGCACTCCGAAATGTTCCTCTATAGAATCCGTAGCAGTCAGGATGTGATCCATATACAAGAATACACATAACGTCACCTAACCGCTCCAGTATGTATTCTTTATAGTATGCCTCAAAAAATTAATTTCTGCCTCAGAAAATTCATTTTGCTCTCGTACGAGAGCCACTGAATCAGTATCATCGCCCCAGTCTTCGAGATTCAATAACATACATATACTTCTGATATCTCCTAAACTGAATCATTACAGTTCAACAGTTCCACTCAAGTAACCCCGCATTTGATACATCTTTTATGGAAACTACTCACTACACCTTTGAGCTTCTTATCTGTGGATATGATATATATATATGATATATGATATATATAGTATATGTATGTATATATATATATATATATATATATATATATATATATATATATATGTAGTATATATATATATATATATATATATATATATATATATATATATATATATATATATATATATATATATATATATATATATATATATATATATAAATATATATATATGGAGATACAATCCACAATGAAGTAAAATCCTCTTGTAGTTTAAAATATATATCTCTAGTAAAGGATTAAAGCTTTCGACCATCAACTGTGGTCTTGTTCACTAAAAATTTAGTGAACAAGACCACAGTTGATGGTCGAAAGCTTTAATCCTTTACTAGAGATATATATTTTAAACTACAAGAGGATTTTACTTCATTGTGGATTGTATCCCCATTTACTTAGAGGTACGACATAGTACCTGGCTTCTGCATATATATATAATATATATATATATATATATATATATATATATATATATATATATATATCGTTCTCATATGCTGAATAGGATCCAAATCCTGCTATGGACATTTGAAATCTACCCTTAGGTTCGTCACTCTGAAGTGGTAAGTACCTCCAAACCATGTGTAAAAATCGAGAAGTTTTATACATATAATGGACATACTAGCTGACCAACGCCTCGCTACCCAGGAAAACTCTGAATGACAACCGATAAACTCTCTCTCTCTCTCTCTCCCGAAGTCAAGAAGTTTTATACATAATGGACATACTAGCTGACCAACCTCGTGCTGCCCAGGAAAACTCTGAATGGCAACTGCTAAACTCTCTCTCTCTCTCTCTCTCTCTCCCAAACCCCCTCTATTCTCTCTTCAGTCTCTCTCTTTTCTCTCTTTCACTCTCTCTTTTGCTGTTAAGAGAGTTGCTTCAGTTACATTGGCCAGCATTTTTGACATTTTATATTTCACCACTTCTCACCTCCTCTTCCTATTGGGGTTGAACTTGGACTTGAAGATCATCGGGAATGTCTCTGTTCATCCCAGCAACCTCAAAAGTTATGGATTATACACTAATATCCATCATTTTTCACATTTGATTTTTCACCCCTTCTTATGCCCCTCTTCCTATCGGGGCTGAACTTGGACTTAAAGGGCACTAGGAGTGTCACGATTCATCCCAGCAACCTCAAGTGTTATGGATTAGACACTAATATCTGTTGTTTTAAGATATATTCAGGTGTCACCACCTTCCCACCCCCTCTTCTTATCGGGGCTGAACTTAGACTTAAAGGACATTGGGAGTGTCATTACTCATCTCAGTGACCTTGAAAACTATAAATTAGATGCTTATATCTGTCGTTTTCAGTTAATTTTACTGTCATTCCTTTCCCACCGCTTCTCACCCCCCTTCCTATTGAGGTTGAATTTGGAATTGAAGGCCATTGGGAGTGTCACTATTCATCTCAGCAAGCTCAAAAACTATGGATTAGATATATCCATCTGTCGTTTTAGGTTATTTCTACATGTCACCCCCTTCCCAACCATTTTTCACCCGCCCTATTGGGGCTCAATTTGGACTTGAAGGGCATCGAGAGTGTCAATATTCATCTCAGCGACCTCAAAAACTATGGGTTAGACACTAATATTTGTCATTTTCGATTATTTTTATGTCACCCTCTTCCCACCCCTTTTCATCCTCAATCCTTATTGGGGCTGAACTAGGAATTGAAGGGCATCAGGAGTGTCACTGTTCATCTCAGCAACCTCAAAAACTTTGGATTAGACATTGTCATTTTCAAGGTGCATTTACACAATAAAAAGATCATGTGCAAGCTTAGAGAAGGAAGGATATGGTAGTCAAGGATGAAAAATACACATAATAAGAATGGAGCAGAGAAACTGAATAGAAATGTTACATAGGGTTAAAAGCAGTTGTACTGGAAAGTAAATGCAGTGAGTAAGATTATAAAACAAATTTAAAAATAAAGAATTTAAACAGAGATACTGTTCGAAGTGAATGCAATCTTGTGTCGATGGAGTGAGTATCTTGAAGATTTTTTGAGGTAGAGGATATAAAAGTGACAGCTAAGACAAGAGCCGAGGGTTAGTATTAGGTTAAGAATACCTGAAGGAGTGGTTGTTGAGGATGTCCGGGGGCCTATTGAGGTGTTGCAGAATGGAAGACATCAAAAGTTGAAGGGACTATGTGTGAAATGGTGCAAGAAGGTGGTGAGAGCATTAGGGAGTGGCAAAAAACAAAATTTTTGGGTTAAGTCTGAATGAAGGAAAGGTCCTAAGGAAACTGTTGAGAGGAATAACTGCTCAGTTGTATAAAGGCAAAGATTGCAGCGATAACTGTAAATTATATGATCTAATGCTATTTATTACAACAGAGAAAGTAGATAAAATAATTTTGATTGAAGAAGGAAGAGGGTTTGTAGTTCGAGTTTGGTTATGAAACAGTTATGTTGAAAGATTGGAAATGAAGAGCAAAAGCTGTCTGATCCTTTCGTGGCATAAAAAAACAGATTATGATGGAATTAGTGGAGAGACACTGTGGAGGGTGCTGATAATGTAGGCCATAGTAGATAAGTTACTAGAGACAACCAAAAGTTTTAATGACAGAATTGAAGTGGGTGTCTGAAACTTGAAGTGGGAGAATTACCGTTGAGAGGTAAAGGTGGGGTCCAAGCAAGGATGTGTTACGTTTTCGTAGATTGGCAATATGTCTTTGGATGGAGTGACATGAAAAGTCAGAGAAAAAGGACAGTAAATAAGGAATTGTGGGAAAAAGAAAATTTCTGAATGGAGCGTGAAATGGTTGAGGTTTGTAAATGATACGGTAATGTTTAGACATCTTAACGAGAATCAGCCGACACCATAAAAGGAGTTTGAACGAGCTTCAAGTAGAAAAAGTTAGGAGTAAAGATCACAAGAAAAGTCTTATGATGGTAAACAGAGATCAGTAAGAAATAACAATGAATGAATATAGGAGTGAATGGTGGAAGAACAGAAGCGGTTCATTCTTTGAAGAATATGGAAGCAAAATGAAGAATGATGATAGGATGAGTGGATAGGACAGTCACAGAATAGGTGAAGCGATAAAGGTCTGTGCAAACACCAAGGAAGAGGTGTAAACTGTCAGGTCTAAGCTGTCAATGGAAGACAAGGTGGGAATACATATAGGGGTTATTAGGTGGTAATGTTTAATGCAATGAAAGCGAACATCTGAAATTGCTTAGATAAGCTGCTGACATAATATTTGCAGAGTGAGCGGAATCAGTAAGGCGAAAGATGTGGAGATACAATGTAGAAAGGGTAAAAAAGTGAGTGTGGGTAAAGGATGGAACAACGCATTTTCAGAACAGTTGTTCATGTTGGAAGAAAGACGAGGATGGGT